>NC_048291.1:16601646-16681646 GCF_009762535.1 Notolabrus celidotus
CTTGTGTACACATGGTGCTCATAAGAATTGAAAGTGTGTCCCTTCACACCATTACCTATTTACATTTAATAGAAAATATAGTTTGGTTGCACATGTTGAACAAACTGCTTAATTGGTTCCTTTGGAAAACAAACAAAGACTTGATTCTCTGCTGAAGTTTATTATTGAAAAAGTTCTTCTTTACACGGAATTTTTGTTCTTTTGATAAGCCTTTAATTAGGGTTGAGAATATATCACCACATAAAGTAGGAACACACTTAAACCCATGTGGGAGGCAGTTGTTGAAGTAGCCTCCCTTTCTCATCCTCAGAAGGATAGTTATAATGAAACGTTTCAATTGTTGCGTTAACGCATGTTACTGCGCTCCCATGCTGTAGGTGAACACGCCTCCTGTCCCCTTGAGTTGAGCCCTCCCAGTGTTGTGGTGAAATATGGAGACCCAGTCTCAATCAACTGCAGCACATCAGAGACCGAGTTTGAAGGAATGGGTTGGGAGGCCACAGATGGAGCCAAAGGTCTCCAAAAGGTCAACCACCTTACCTGGAGATTGGACTGGGTGACAGACTGGTCTATCGCTCCCTCATGCTACTTTAACCCACTGAGTGACAACAGTACCTCTGAACAGTGCTTCCTAAAACCCAAGATTGTCATTTACAGTAAGTCTTTTTTTTCTTTTTAACAGAACAGATTTATACTCAGATGGACAGAATCAAATGTTATCTTCTTTTCCTCCAGCATTCCCAGAAAAAATCAGTATCAGTACCAACAGTGGCTCGGCGGGTGTGATGAAGGAAATGGAGGAATACAATTTAATATGTGACATCCCCACCATAGCACCTATTCAAAACCTCATTGTGAAGTGGTACAAAGGAGATGACCTTCTTAAGACAGAAACCTTTGAAAATCCCAGTGAAAAACCAGTGAGCCAGAAATCTGTCCTCAGCTTTAAAGCAACAAGACAAGACAATGGAATCACTTTCAGATGTGAGGCCCATTTGGACCTGGGCCCAGAGGAGCTACAACTTAATGTGTCTTCACAAGGGTATAATATCACAGTTCACTGTAAGTATGGGCCTATTAAGTTTGCACATGTCCATTTTTAAAATGTCCCTAGGCACACATCTGGATTCTTTTAAAGTGTGAATTAAAAGGTCAGATATTTAAAAGGTTAGATTAATATCGAGGTCTCCATACTAAAGCTGTAATAATCTTTAAGTGATTGGTCAAAGAAAAGAGATGGGCAATAATCTGATCATCAAACAGTCATGTAAGTCATTTGTCAGTGAAAGAGGGATTCTGAACTGTGAGGATATTAGACAGTTCAACAGTTAATTATCGTGGCATGAAAAAAAATCATGTTTCAAAGATAATAATGCCAGTATTCAAGTTGATTCTTCTGCCCATGTTTTGTCATTGCTGGTCTGGATAAGTCTTTATGGTTTCTGTATCTGCTTGCTTTGTTCAGTTGGACCAGAGCTGCAATGTTCCAGTAATGTGTTTTTGGAAGGGGAAACTTTAGAGGATAAATGTCTGGTGACAGGAAATCCCACCCCTTTTGTCACATGGCTGAAAGATGGACAGCAAACAGACCCAGCCATGCCTCTGAGCCGAGAGAATGCAGGGCAGTATGTAATGGAAGCTGAGGGCTCTTCCTCTATCAAGGAGGAATTTCCGGTTATTGTCTTGTGTGAGTGTCTAACCCATATTTTTTAAGTAACTTTATTTATTTATTTCATATCTTAGATTATGCCAATTTCACACACTCTTTTGGCTTTTCATGTAGCATTTTTGCTTACAGATAGCTCAGCATAAATCAAGAGTCTATCTAACTGATCCAGTGGTTGCAGAGTCCTTAGTGAAACCACAAAATAAAGCTATTCTTTTACAAGTTACATCCTAGCTTTAAAGGTATTAGTAGAGGTATTCAGATTAACCAAGTGCTGTATTTTGAAGGTAATTTCAAAAGTGAGTTCCTAAACAGTATTGTTAGTTGAGTTGGAGCTTATTTTAACAGTATATATTGTAGGGTAGTGTACAAACATTGTATGTTATAGTATGTAATGTAAGATTATATTTAGTGCTGTCAAATGATACATTTTTTAAAATTGGGATTTATCGCGCTATTTCCATAATTAATCCCAAATGAATAACACATTTTTTATCTATTGTAAATTCAACTTAAATGGATATTTTGTAAGTTTTTAATACTCTTGTCAAGATGGGAATGGACAAATATACTTGCATTATGTAAATGTTATATTATTATTGCAATAATCCCAAAATGATGACAAACACTGGCCGGAAACTAACCAGAGAATAACCTCAAAGGTACTGCTAGCTTCAAAAGTAAACTAAAAACATAGCATGGCTTATACAAGCCATACAAGCAACAACAGATTGGCATATTGAACAGAGTGTAACACTACCAAGTAATACTAACACAGTGTAAAGATTAACCTGACATCCCCTGTTTTATTAGGCAGCTCAAAAAAAACAATGGACCTATCACAGCAACAGACCTATAATAATTATATAAAATAATATATATATGATATATGATATGATATGATATGATATGATGTGATATAACATAATATATAATGTACTGTAATATAATATAATATATATAATATAATATAATATATATAATAATATAATATAATATGATTTCACTTCATTGTATTCTATTTCATTTTATTTGATTTTGTTTCATTTTGTTTTATTATTTGTATTATATTATATTATATTATATTATATATATATTTTTAAGTATATTGTATTATATTAAATCATATCATATCATATTATATTATTATATCATATTATATTGTATCATATCATATCATATCATATCATATTATATTATATATATTATATTATATTATATTATATTATATTATATTATATTATATTATATTAACCATGTGCTTTTTATGTATAATCTTTAGCATAATAGTATCATGTCGCACCAACACCCATAAATATGTCGCTTATACTACAATGGAATTCAAATAAAAAGTATAATTTAATAGAACTTTAAGAAAAAGTATCCCAAAATAGTACTTAAATGTTTAAAAGAACTTCAGTAATATCACTTCTTTACCCTCAACCAACTTCGATGTATAGTTTTGCCAGCGTAAGGTTGAAGTAGGAAGAGACTTTTTAAAATGTACTTTACTTTCAGATGGACCGGAGTTGTCATGTCCAGACAATTACACCGCGCTGGAGTACTCTCCTCACAACCTCATCTGCACTGTTGAAGCCTACCCTAAACCTGACATCATCTGGTACAAAGATGGCGAGGAGGTGGACCTCCCAGAGAACCTAAGAAGAAGCGATGCTGGGCAGTACATTATCACTGCCACAAACAAACTTTCAAGTGTCAACCTGTCGTTGGATATTACTGTCCTATGTGAGTTGTTTTTATGAAAACTGAAGTTTTAGTATGATTGATTCAGTATATTACACTGTTGGATGTGCTTTTACTCTGACTCACGTTGTTCAAATTATTGCCTCACAGACCCACCACCACAGATAGTTGAGCTTGAAGACTCTGAAGTTGATGTTGGTTCTACCATGTGGTTGAAGTGCTCCTCCATGGGCAACCCACGGCCAAAATATTTCTGGGATTATTACCGTACTGACAATGTGGAGGAGGAGAATGAAGATGGAGTGTCTCGTCTACTCATCCATAATTCTACTACATACAACATGGGCCTTTACACGTGTCATGCCTGGAATGCAATGGGAAATGTCTCAAAAACAGCCAGAGTCACAGTAAAAGGTAAGAAAACATGTAAATTCTACTAAAATGGGCAACATAGAATCCTAATACCTGAAAACGATACTATTAGCATATTAGCATTGTCATGATGAGCATGGTAATATCAAAACTGTGTGCAAAATGGAAGCAGCAATAGTATGTGACCTATTTGATTTTGGCTTACATTAAAAAAGTCCCAAGTATGGCATTTTTGAAGTTACCCTTGTGATTATTGCGGTTCCAGAGGTGATCGTAATTTATTGTGAAGATGAATGCCATGGATGAATATTGAGACCTTGTTACCTAACCGAAAGATAGTCCCTGTTCAGTCAAAAAAGTATCCTGGCCTGCCAACACACACTATTAAAGACTGTGGGTTCCAAGTTAAACTGAGGGGTATTCATGCCGACAGCAAAGCCACAGGTCCCTTCTCAGCTCATTATGATGATGACATGGTTTTAAAGATTTATTTCCGAGATTTGAGGAGAGGCTTGTAAATTGCTAAAAAAAAAACTAAAAAAAATTACCACAGATCAAAATCTTATGATAGAAAGAATGGCAGATGACCTATTTTTTGCAGTCATATATGTCATAGAGGATTTTTGGGCCACTCCAAAAAGTGTGTGGCAGCACAATCTCCAGGTTTAAGAATACATCAATGGCGGCCATCCAACAGGTCAAGTTCAAGCAAGATCTGATGAATAACGGATTAGTAGATTCCTGATAATGAGCTTATTTGTTATTCTAAAAGCTGTTTTCTGGAGTTTGATGACAGGATCTAAGTTTGTTTTATAACAGTTCCCTAGACCTTAACACAGTATGTCATATATGGCATAATGAGTGAACAAAACAATATATGTAGACATTTATATTCAACAGGTGTTTTATTCGACATAAGATACCAATAGATTTAGAGAGTTTAGTTTTCATGTGTCCTATGTGCAGTGGCGTACTTAGGCTTTTTGAGGGGCAGGGGCTAAAAAAACAAAAAAAGGGCACCTCCTTTCAAACACCTGGTAATCACAGTTTAGGGAAAATTTAAATGTATTGAGGCAGCATTCACAAGAGGGAGTTATGATCTATAGTAACTCCAATACATTTGTTTCATGTACTCTTTCAATTTCCACTCTATTTAAATTCAATTCTATTTCAGAATGTACACGGTCACCACCATAGACTGTATAAATAGTTCACCATCCAACACCATACATTTGGTTTTATCCTCCTTTTGTAATAACTTATTTACAACAAACATAACTTGTTTTTTATATCAAACATTAACTTATTTACACTGCAGTCAAAAGTTTGGACACACCTTCTCATTCAATGTTTTTATTTATTTCAATTATTTTCAACATTGTAGATTAATACTGAAAACATCCAAACTATGATATGATATGGTTTAGCCATAATATTGATTACAACAGTAGTCAAATAGGGCTATCCATAGTGTGCTAACCCTACTTCTGAACAACACAACTGATGGTCAAACATATTAAGAAGGCAAGACATTCTACAAATTAACTTTTGACATAGCACTTGTTCATTCAAAACCATTCCAGGAGACCACTTCATGAAGCAGACTGAGAGAATATCAAAAGTGCGCAAACCTGTCATCAAGGCAAAAGTGGCCTACTTGAAAGAATCTAAAATATAAAACATATTTATGGTTTATTAACAGTGTTTTGTAACACTGTTTTGTTAATTAAATAATTCCATGTGTTCTTTCATAGTTTTGATTTCTTCAGTATTAATCTACTATGTTGAAAATAATTGAAATAAATAAAAACCATTGAATGAGAAGGTGTGTCCAAACTTTTGACTGGTAGTACATATCAAACAGTGTGAAGATGTGATTCTTTTCTTTTCTATCGTTCTAAATTTGGCTAAGTATGTTACTTCATTTCCCTTTTTTAATTACCTCTGTGAATGACAGACCAAGACATTTAGTCTACTACTGCAACTACAAGCCTGTGGTGTCCATACTTACTTGAAGCTAACTTACACAGCAACTTAAGAGACATTTATAGACACAGTGGGTGCGAATGCCTTATGCGTGTGTTTCCATGTTGAGTAAGGGGGGGGGGGGGGGGGGGGGGGGCTTTTTGCCAGTTTCCTTCCTCCTCGCTGATGAGAGGTGGGAACTCCACAGTGCATGAAGCCGTAGCTTAGCTTAGCTTCTCCCTAAAACGTCAACAATTCGCCGCTGGTTCGTCTCATACAGCCGAGGGGAGGAAGACAAAAACTTCCGAGTCGCTCAGTGAAATAGAAGAAGGAAGGCAGCTGTTGAAAAATCTTGGACTTTATTTTCTTAAATGGATGAAAGATACTCTTTGCGTCTTCTATCAGTGGTTATAACTTTAGAGCTGCTGTCGCTTTCTAACGGGACGGGACTGAGTAAGTTGTACCTCTGTGAACGGGTTATGTTTATGTTTCCTGTATTAATGGAAACTGCTGTAACAAAGAACAAAAGTGGGATTTCTTTTTGGGTCCATATATGCAGACTTTTGAATATGCGAGTTGACTTCAAGAACTCAATATGAATTAAAACAGTTAGAAATGGGTTATTACGGAAGCCCTTAAAGGACATAACTAGATACATTTAATTGTCGCTGTTTTCTCGAGACAATGAGACAAATAAGACCAGAAAACTGAGAAAATAAAATGTATTTAATTATGTTTTTCTAGGGATTCTGTAGTTATTGTTCAAGTCGTATCCATCACTTAAACTTTGAAAGAGGGGGAACTAAATGTGAGTTGAGGAATACAAGTGTGCAGTCAGTAACATCTGTGGTAGTGTAACGTAAGACTGGTAGAAAGAATGTTCCTTGTAAACAATGAACACTATGAACTCACGATAAGACTATCTGTCTGATTTACTGCTCTTTTAGTAAATACACTTAGAAGAATGTGAAAAGTATTTCTGAAATATACTGGGGTAAAGCTAAACACAAAGACTGTTGTGCAGTAAGTGCAGACTGCTTTAAGGGAGGGGTATATCCTTCCTCTTGAGCCTTTTCCTCTCACCTCTGACATGGCTTTTGTTCAACAGTATTTCACTACAGCACTGGAGGAGGAAATGTTGTGTTAAGCTAATGAATATGAATAGACTTGGAGTGCGATAAAATTCTTCTCGCCCCCACTCTACTTTCACAGGTGCCAAGCAAGAATGCCCTATCCAAATAACTCCAGACAGGATGCTGATACCATACCAAGGGAGGGGTGAGAAAGCAACATGCAAGCCAACATCCACCCTCTCCAGCAACGTCAAAGAAATATACTGGCAGGATCAGCAGGGCATTAAAACAAACACAAGTTGGTCTATTGACACCCACAATGACTGGGAACTAAGGCCTGTTTGTGTTGGGAATTTGAGGGCATAGGAGTGTGCCAGAAAAATTTAACCTTCACTCTTTACAGTATGTATCTTAAACCCTTTCTGACTTGTACTCTCACAATCTTTGAAAATGTTTACGCTTTTGAGCTCACCCTTTAAAATCATGTCTCCAGAACCCCAGACAGTGTCTCCATTCGTATTGTTGGTAACACAAGCTCAGTGGTGGAGGATAGAGAGTTCCAGCTGCAGTGTGATATCACCAACATTGCTCCTGCACGAAACCTAGATGTGCGATGGTATAGAGGGAATGAAACCATTAAATCACTCAAAGGTGGGAGTCATTTTTTACACAAGACCTAAGTTTTCTTTGAAAATCGCCTGGTGTTAGTGAAATGTATTTAGATACTGAGGGGGAGCAACAAAAAAAAAACAATGTAAAGATGGTTTGACACCTCCAGCTCAGTCCTGGACCCTGTGGAGGTGGTGACTGATAGGAGAATATGGCCAATCTGTCGTCTATGATGAACTATATATATTCTACACCTTTTGTTGCTGCTGTAACTCCATGAATTTCCCATTGTAGGACGAATAAAGGAGTAACTTATCTTATCTTATCTTTCAAGGTAGTCTAAAGATCATCTTTTTAGTTTTTTTGGCTCAACTTTTGTAACTGACAAGCACTTCTTCTCATCAACAAGTTAAAAGTGCTTTTTTTGCGAACTGTTCACCAGTGTGTAATGTTGACAGACTAGAGTGAAAAGCAAAGGTTGCTCTCCTGTCATCATCCTTAGTGTTGAAATTGAACAACAGTATCCCCTACACAAAACCAGGAAGTATTTACACAATCTACATTTTTGTCTGTTCCCGACTGTTTGTCGCTCTTCAACAGGCTTAACGCAAGTGGCTGGTTGCCTGCTTGAGAACAACACAGACTGTGACATTAATGTCACCCTGTACCCGTTGAATGTGTCATCTACCATCAGCATCACTCTGAACCGAACGCACAATGGAGCAGAGCTCAGATGTGAGGCTTGGTTGGACCTTGGACCTAAAGGGCCTGAGCCAGCTCCCCACATGATTTCCAACCCTCTCAACATCACTGTCTACTGTGAGATCACATTTACATTTGCTATAACTATGCCAACACTCTAAGATTAATCAATCAATCAATCAATCAATCTTTATTTGTATAGCGCTGCATCACAACAGACGTTATTTCAAGACGCTTTTACAAACATAGCAGGTCTAGACCGTACTATATGTTAAATTATTAACAGAGACCCAACACCAAGACAGGGTAAGACTCAGTCTTATCCCACCTGAATCCACCATGAGCATTGCACCTCGCAGTATTTAGCTAGTTACAGCAGCAAGGAAAAACTACCTTTTAACAAGCAGACAACTCCAGCAGAACCAGACCTCATGTTAGACAACCAAGTGCAAACTTTAAGTTGTGTTTGTCTTTTTCATACTGTTCCCAGGTCTGGATTACAGTTATTGATATGTTGAGTTGTGTATAAGACATGACCGTAGCCTATTAGAGTACCAGTATTATGAACACCTTGCTTCTTTTTCACTCTCTCTGCCTCTATTTATGGCAAAAACTTGTTTTTATCCGTTACTATTGATTGTGTTCTTCTGTGGTACAGGTTCATGTCTGAGCTTTCAACTGCTGTAACCAAGACAGGAGGGTTCTCGAGATGAATTTGAATTAATAACAGGCAGAAAACCTCAAGCAGAACCAGACTCATGTTAGACAGCCATCTGCCTCGACTGAGTGATTAAGTGATCATAAAAAGTTTATTTCTAAGAACATTAAACTTGTTGACATTTTTAATCCAATAGTAAGCTTGTTACTTCCGTTGTGGTAAGATTAAGTCAGGAATATTCTGCTTTGTGAATAAGGAAGTCCATGTCATAATCACACATATCCTTTGACCTCACGCCACTCTGTTTGTTTGTTTTTTTAACAGATAAGCCCATCATCAATACCACAAAGCTTGCAAAGAAAGTCCCAGTATTCAGCGGTTACCCCGAGGAGCTTGTTTGTGAAGCTGATGGTCACCCCACCTCCAGAGATTAAGTGGATCTACAGCCCAAACAAAGTGCCCATGTGTCTGGAGACATGTTAACTGTGTCTGAAGCAGGCTTGTACAACTGCACTGCCACCAATGAAGTGGACTCCATCTCATATGAGGTTGAAGTGATTTTAAAAGGTAACAATAATCCAGAATACATCCCTTTCATGGATATATAGTGTTCCCATAAGGGAAACTAGATTGCTGGCAGCCAATAAATATATATTCCAGCTAAAATATATGGGCTTTTTATTATGATACTGTTTGTTAATGCTAATTATTATGTTCTGGTTTCATTACAGAGGACTACCTTCCCCTCATAGCTGGATTTGTGGCTGTCACAGTTATTGCCATCTCTGCCGTATTCGTCTTCATCTACTCAATCTACTACAAGAACACCAAAATGCGACGCTACAGTCTCAAAAACCCCAAACTAAGCACCCAAAATGGCAATGTAGCACACACCGGATGGGACCTGCAGTTTCCTATGACTAAGCTGTCATAGCACAGATGGGAAGCCAATCACTCCCAATGAGCTGCATCTCACTGCCAAGGCAACTACAGTGTGCATCAAAACCCTGGATGCCACTCTGGGCTTTTTTTAAAATCAGGTTCATCCTGTCATTCTAATTTCTGTTTTGTCTTGTTTTTTTTCACCTTATCATGGAATAATTTAATTGTAAAATTGAAAAACCAAGGCTTGAGATGTACAATAACAGATTTACTACTATCCTGTTTTCACTGGATATTAAGAAGATGAGGAGCACAAAGGGAATTTGATTGTCTTTTGATGTCCACTTAAATATACTGTAACTCAGATGTTCATAGGTTATTATTTTACAAACCAAACCAGTGGTCACCCTGAGGCTGCTGTGGTTTTATCAGTCACACTAACAGGAAGTGCACTATTTTTTTCTCGTTCTTTGCTGATCAGTCTCTGAAAGTGTGATAATGAATCTGTGAAAATGACACCAGCTTTGCCAAATGAGTGGACATTTTTGCTTTGCATTTTTTTCACTGAGCCCAATGTCCTTACACTCTTCTTTGTAAGAAAACTCTGCACTTGTTTTAGCATTTGTAGCCCCCTCTATGCCTGTCCCTTTGCAGTGACATACTGTGCCAGGATTTGGCCTAATGATGTCCCACTGTCCTGTACCAAAGCTCTTTGCTTTTGTATGAATGACTGCAGGTATTTTGCCTATCAGAACTGTATATTGAGGAATATATTTTATGTAAATGCAAATTATATTTATTTATATAGAAAAGTAATGGTTGAGCTATGTAGTATGGGAAAATGGACTGCAGACATGTTTTTAAATGTTACAATGATCAGAAGACTTTGAGGAAATGAGGTCCTACCCAGGGTATAGGCACATGAGGACATTCAAAACATTTGTGAATACAGCTGTACATATTTGTTTGGTGTAAAACAGTATATCAATAATAAAGATGTGGGTTTTTCAAACGTATTGCTTTGTTATTGAATCCTTAGGCTTGAATACATCTAATGTGCATGTCTGACCAGGATGTTCAATAAGAATACAGTAAAATGATTTTATTAATAGAAACATTTTTGCCTTGCTTGTAAATCCAACAAAAGCAGAGTGTTTGGGCTTCTACAGCACTCTTTCAAAGTTGACATAAACTTGACCATATCAGCCTGGACATTGAAGTACACTACATGTTTGATCTTATAGAAACAAATACGTAAAATCTGATTTTTTTTTTTGTGTGTGTGATTGAATAGGCCCCTTACAGAATAGATGTTCACCATAATCCTTGCATTTTGATTGTAGGGAGTTTTTTTTATTTTTGTAATAATAATAATAATAATCATAATAAGTAAACTAAATATACAAAAAATCGAAATGTACTAAACAAATGACTAGCGAAAATATTATCCCCAAAAATCTAACTTAACTAGATATAAAAACGAAAATTTAAATGAATCAAACAACTAATACTACTGATAATTCTAAACTAAATAAACACCTCAATAGAAAAATAAACAAAAGCTCCTTCACATATATTATAGGACAGTGGCATATGTATAGTGATACATATTACAATCAAACAAATCTACAATCAAAAGCTTATCAGACAGGACAATATAAATCCTTGATGAAATATTGATACATGAAAAAGATAGAAAACTATAACTAATAAACAGTGAAAAAAGATAAAATTATTCTTTAAATAATCTTGTATTAAATATAAAGAGTGTGTGTGGCTTCTTTGTTATTTCATTTTAAAGAGTCTATGTAGATTCAGTGACAAAAATGGCAAAGCCTGGGTGAGATTTATTAAATTGGGAGTTATGTAAATGAAATTTACTATGCAGTATTACAAATGTATTCGTTGTTGCAACTTCCTATTTTCACTTCATAATATAAAATTATGTTTTTAGGGTTTAATTAACCAGTGGAATTCATAAAATTGGCAACAAAATTATCTACATCTCTCCAGAATAATTTAGTTCCTTGGCATAGGATGCCATAATTGTCTTCTTCCTTTTTGCAAAAATCACATTGGTTTCTTAATTTCAGCACATTTTGATATGTTAGAATTTGTAGGATTATATATTGTGTATTATTTTATATTTTCATTACTTAATTTCATAAAGCTGGGGTTGGTAATCAGATTTAGATACACTTTTGTCATACTGGTTAAAATGATCTTTATGTCCTGATGGCCATCATTACATGATGTGTTCCTAAAAGAGTGAAAAAAAACTGCTATCTACAGCCGGAGTAACCTGGGAAAACACCAACAATCACCGTTTTTTGGCTCCCCAAATTTTAACCAATCAAATCCCGTCAGCCGTTCTGCCCTCCTCCTGCGGTACATTTCCCCGGCGTGCACTCCTCCGAGTCCCTGTCTCTGCTTCCCCTGACTCTATTCACTGCCCCCTCTCGCTCGTCCTCGGGCCTGTCCCCTCTGACCTGATGAGGTGCTTTGCTCAGGACTGTAGTCCGGATCAGAGTCTAAAAAGCTCTCACCAACAAGCAGAATAATTAATGACGTTCAGTAAGTCCTACAGAAACTATATATTTATTGTAGCGTCCGTCCGGACGCCTGTAGAGACGATCGTGAACACGTCGAGCTTTAATAACCGGTCACTGTCGGCCGTGATCACGACAACCAACAAAGCAACAATCAATATTTGAATGAATGAAAAACTTCTCTCCTCTCTCCCACTCGCACACTCTACACCTCTCCTGATGCCTTCACTGACCGTCAACACTGTAGGAATTAAGAGCATCTACACTGAACACGTTAACAAACAGTAGAGCTGTCACAGTACTATATATGTATTATAACTTTTCTCCTGATATCGTGTCCCAGTACAGCTGGATAATGCTAGCATGATAGTTGTGAGTACTAACAGCAGCCATGTTTGTTTGTGTTTTTAACTTTCACTATGATATTGTTTTGATGAGGACCGGTTTTGAATCAGTCACGATCATATGGTCGACAATCAGCGGCGCTCGTGCATGTGAGCGGGGGGGGGCGTCGTTTTGGAGGAGCTCCGAGGGAGGAGGGAGGGGTTAGACGGAGTCCTGAGGAAAAGCTACATTCAAATTCATGCTGGTTTTCCGAGACTACCACCCTAGCTTTAAGGATAGTCAATGTATACACTAACAGCCATGTATTGCCCATTTTATTTAGAAAATATGAGGAATTCCCCCCCCCCACCCCCCCAAAAAAAACCTCGTGGAGTTAATATAAAGGTAGTTTCTTTATGTATACATAATATTAGTACACTTTTCATTTGTAATATATCTCCATTTGCATAGAGTAGTGGTTTTCCCGTAGAGGGTGCTATACCGCCTTGTAATCAAAGCAGATGCATAGTATGATGCCTTCCGGTGCTACTGGAAATAACGCAACTACAAGGATTACTAAAGAACTGAACCCTCTTACAGAAGATGTTGGAGGTTGTTTGATTGTTGAATTGGCATATTTAACTTTTGGGGGCATTGGGAGTGCAGGATGTAGTCTGCTTAGGATGGGAAATACACACTGTCTAACCAAGACGAAATATCACTGGCTGCCTTCCAACCATAGACTAACTAATGCTTCCATCTGCTACCCCTTTCCCTGTCTTCACGCGAGGCAAGTGCTGTTTCGAGTATATTGTGCAAAATGGTTACCCCCTTGGCAAGAAACCAATAAGTGTGTCTAAGTATTTGTTGAAGCCACACCTTCTGTAGCCTAGCTGAGTTTGCCCCTAACACGGTATACAGCACCTCGGACTGACGTACTCATGCGCTTTACGAGGAGCACCTCAATGCATTCACATAGATAGGTTTACTTTTTGGGACTTTCTATAGTGGCAAAGGGAAAGAAGGCACTGGGAGGCACGTTGCTACGAAGGACACGGATCTGCAAACAAGTTTGTCACCTGGACTATTTCAGATTTTTCAAGAAGTTAAAGTGTTATTTAGTGGCATACCGATGAAATCAGTATGTGGTTCTTCATGATCATCGGCTGGATAGCGTGCTCAGGTAACGTTTACTCTTGGGTTAGCCTCTATTGAGGTAACGTAAGCCCGAGTGTTAGAAGTTGGTTTCATTATTGTGTCCCCGAGAGCGTGGATGTTACAGTAGGCCTACTAACTAACAGGCTGGCCTACGCCCATGTGATTAACTGTTCTTCCATGTAAAAATCATACCCAGCTTACAACTTTTTGTTCTAAAAACGTGCTGTTAATGTTACATAGAAAGTTACTGTAATAATTTCAGCAGGAAGTTTCCATTAGGTTATTTTCTTCTCATGTTATCAAAACATCTTTGAATGTTTAAGTTAAAACCTTCTGTCTTTGTTCTAATGAAATATCACCGGAATATTCTTAAATAAAACTCCATGATTTGAGGCATTAGAACATCCTGCTTTGAAATGTTGCTGCTTTGTTATGAACTAACATTATGGAACATTTTTACTGAAAACAATTCAGTAATCTTTTACCAAAAGAGTATTATCAAAACAGCATCTGAATGTTAAACACAAAATGATCTTCTTTCATTAATAGTTAAAATAAAGGAACATTATGTAATCGATAAGCATCCTTAAGATGTTCTATGAATATTACACTCAAAACCTGTCTATTATTGAATTATCAAAACATCATCTGAATGTTAAAGACAAAATGTTCTTCTTTCATTAATAGTGAACAATACCCCGAAACCCGATGTTTATCACCCGCAAGATCATTGATTTGTGGCCTGGGCAGTTCTGTGAATTACTGTTAGTACTGACACACTGTGTACTTCCAGGACAGTCTGTGAGGTCCTTCTGCCCAGTTGAGATTAGCCCTTCCATGCTTGTGGTGAAATTTGGAGACTCTTTCTCAGCCAATTGCACATCATTATCCAACCAGACCGATGGAATGGGCTGGGAGTCTACATTAGGAGCCATTCCACTAAAGGTGGGGCCACTTCAGTTCACTTACAAATTGACGCTGTCACACAGTGGTCCATGCAACCACAATGCTTTATGAATGAGCTTGATGGTAACCAGTGTTCTGAAAAGCTACCAATTACTGTCTTCAGTAAGTACACTTTCATTTTATCTGATGTTGCTAACCATGCACCTTTTGCCTTTAAAACATTAAATAATGCCAACTTTGGAACTTTTATAGGTTTGAAATCAGTTTTGTATTTTTTTCTTTTTTTTTACAGAAATACCAGATGATGTCTCTATTTCTAAGCTGAGTCCAGTAGGTCTGATGAAATCAGGCCAAACTTATACCTTACAGTGTAACATTGTCAATGTTGCACCAGTGGGAAACCTTTCTGTGAACTGGTACATGGATGCTAAGTTATGTCACGCTGAAACATTCAAAGACAGAGATACATCTCCAGTAAACAGGACGTCTTCCTTAATCTGGCAGCCCGTAGAGATGACGATCGATCTCAAATTAGGTGTGTAGCAGAGCTGAACCTTTGGCCAACAGTACCAGGTCTCCTGGTTGAGTCATCTATGGAGGTGCGTGTACTATGTAAGTATTTTAATGCTGTCTTATTAAGCAATCACAGTCATTGGACATATGAGAATATAGGTTGTTGTTGTTGTTTACCTTCCATTCATTGTATTTTCATTTTCTCCTCTGTTTTCTCTCTGTCTGTCTTTATTTACATTTTATGTAAATCCTCAGACCCACCCACTTTCATGGATCCTGCAAATGAGACACTTGAAATCCGAGCTGGTAGTAAGATGATTTTGAACTGCACTGCTACAGGAAACCCTTCACCTGGATACACCTGGCATTTTCCACAAGATATGCAACAGGCGAACAAGAATCAAAAAGAGGATCAACCCATTCTGACTACGTCCTTCAGGGTCCAGGGACATATAACTGCACTGCATCTAATACCCAGGGCAACACAACTAAAGTCTTCACTGTAATTGAAGCAAAAAGTAAGATGAGTAAAGTCACTACATTTTCATCATTCTAGCCTCAATTTGATGTCTTGGAGTGTAAATCATCAAATGATTCATCATGCTGTTGTTTTCCATCAGGTAGTCATCCTGGGACCACTGCCGGGATTTTAATGACTGTGTTCTTTGTTTTAATTGTGGTTCTGGGATGTGTCGTTTATCACAAGCAGAGAAAATCTTCTGTTGAAGGACCAGAGCAGGTGAACTGAGAGAGAATTTAACAAAAACTCCCTCCTCCACAGGAACCAAACAACTATTGCAGGAATGGTTGAGGAATTGGGTCCATGGGACTCCTGCTCTTAGTTGCCGGCCTTTTTTTCGTGAAACCTGATGGCACATTGGTTTCAGCAATGGCAGCTATCTCAAAGGACAACCTACCTCACCCCCAACCTGTATGAACCTGACATTTTTTATTATTGAACTTTGCATGTCTACCAAGCGGAATTTTTCTTTTTGATGCATTTTGTGCTTGGAGAAAAAAAGTAGTGTATTTCTTTTTAAAGGCTCAGGGGCATGGTGTTGTCTGCGTACTCATTTGCTGAGCATGGATGTGCTTCAGGTGTTGCTTGGTTGCTGGTGCTTTAAGAATGCATCATCTCATAGGCTTTTAAAACTCTACTAACTAAATTATGATAATAACAAAATACATTTACATACACAGAGGAAATCAGTGTTTTCCCATGTGGAGTTTTGTATCTGACTGTAACCTGGTTACTTAAGTGCATGTAAACACATTGACTGCATTGGATTACTGTTGAATCCATTAACACTTAACTCTGTGTCTTTACTGAGTTTTTTAGCTTCTTTGAGTGCATTGTTTTGATTTTAATGCCTGCACTTGAACAACTTAATGTGTTAATTTTGAGCAATTCCATCAACTATTGTATCTACTTGCAGCAGGATTATGTACTCAACAGAAAAAGGTCCTGATAAACCTTTTGTTCATCAACAAAGTGACCCAATCATGATGCCATTTAAACCCATTTTGAAGACATTGGTTTGAACCAAAGACCATGCCAGGAGCCTGAAACGGTACTGAGATAAAAAAGTATTTGTACTCTGATAACACTATAATATGTTTGGACTATTGACTGTATATGAATATGGACACTGTGCCTGTATGCTCCTCCCATTGTGAGATGTGAAAGCCAAGATACTGCCTGTGTGGGTGCTGTCATATTGTGCTATTGCAGCCAATGCATGCAGGATGGTGGAAGCCACAGGACTGACGTCACACCCCTTCAAAAACATAGATTAAACTCACTGATTAAACACTAAAGATCTCTCAGGTGAGAACACATTTTTGAAGCAGACACTTATAGCCGGGAAAAGGTTAATAACTCTTGTTCAGTGTTTTTTACGTCCTCTCTTGCCAATCCTTCTCTATCCTGCTAATCCAGTAAAGAACCCTGCAGAAGCCAGCATTTGTTAACAGAGCTGTTAATCATCTCTTCAAAATCAAATGAGTAATTAAAACTAAACTCTGAACACCTGAACATACATCAGCATGATGGGAAATAACTAAAGATAAGCCAAATTAACCCCTGAAGTGTGTAGGATTAACAGTTGGAAGAATGAAGGGCTGAAAAATGACCTGTTTTTCAGATATCAGGTTCACCAAGCCCTTTGACCTTTATACAGGAGCTAGAAAAATGCAGGAGAGGGAGCACCAAATGATTTGACTTCAAAGTCTTTGAACAATTGTGGTTTCCATTTTAATATACAGTACAATAGATTTGTGAGCCTATTGTAGAGTTTGCCACCTAGTGGCCAATAGATCATGCGTTTGACATCAGGATCTCCTTTTACATTGACAGTTCAGGCAGGGCTGTAACACCTGTGTTACACCCTTTCTGCAATGTGAAATGCACAGAGACACTGGTAGGGCATAGTCGTTCTACCACTGAGCCTGCATGGGGCGAAATAGTGTCACTGCTGGAGCAGCAGGACAAAGCTGTGCTGTGTGTGCAGGACATCATATGTTTACAAGCAGTGCCTGTCATGCTTCTTTAATGCCATAATGCAAACTGTAAAAATCATGCATTGGTACACTAATATTACACTGTTATTGGGTCCAGTGTAATAGTACAAAGATACTGGAAGAGCTTTAGTACAGAGCTGTGGTGAGCCATATGTAACAAAAGGCCACAGTCAAGTCTATTTTTATACCTCTTACTGAAGATACAAACTCAAGCTTTATATAAATAGATACTACTTCATGGTCCTGTTTATTAGATTTTTTTTGTCCTCAACTGACACAATAACATACTCATTTGTTCATTTTTATTACAACCTTTCTGACATCATGAAACTGGTACTGTAAATACATGAACATTAGAGAAATTAGTTAATTGTTGTTATTGAGACTTTTTTGTTGTAATTAAGTTTTGAATTAGGCACACAGTTCATGCTCTGTCAAAAAATGTAAAAACACTATTGTTTAACATGTTGATGTTTATATGTGCCAGTACAGCTGTTGATTGTTGAGACATTTTGCACTGAAACACTATTCAATCAGCTGTACATGATAGATGATCAGATTCTTTATTGACATGACCAGTTAATGAGCCACTAGATCATGTTAGAAATGCATTTTGTATGATGTAGCAGTCAAAATAATAAGAAATACTGATCATCATTTGTAAACCATTGTTGTTGAATGCATTTAAAGTTAAGATGTCACAGAGAAAGTGTTTTTTTGGCCTTCACAGCCTGTTTCTATATATCAGCTGTTAGATTAATGCAGATTCTCTATCATCCCTAGGCAGAATACTGATTGAGGCAAAGTCAAACCAATGTCTTTCATGACTGTTTGTTTCACTGCCAATTTGTCACCCCCCTTCTCCCTCCCTTATTCAATGTAGCCTACATGATACCGTGCCGAGACTGCCATACTAATTAGTACTAAACAAGTTCAATGTAAAGACGGCCATTTGTTATCCTGCCTGTGGCTGCCAACATAAACCTTTCAAACACATTCTTTATGGTCAGTCTCTGTCATTTCTAGGATTTTTTTCTGCCAGACACCACTGTTTGTGTATGATCTGACTGTGTTGCTATAACAACCTGGCAGTGCTAATATCAGTACTAAGCTCAATTTCATAGAGTTGGAAAAAAGTTGGTTTTATTACATACACCAAAGCTTGACATATTTCTCCAGAGAACGTGATGGAGCAGAATATTAATAGTGAAGTGAGAATGTTCAGCAATCTGTAATACAAGATTTCCAGCTGGGCTCTCAGGAATCCACCAAAAGCTTCTGATGACTTGTTCACTTTTAATGCGGTTGTGTCAGAGTGGATATGCTGTGTAGCATTCTGGTCACAGTGTGAATCTAAAAAGCTAAACGCTGCACAACCACAACACTCCTGCCCGCTGGGATTCACAAAAGCATGGAGTTCAGGAGCAATAGGAGACAAGCATGCAAGCAACAGTGAAAACAGGCATTTGTTCCCAGCTGGTCATTGTTTGACAGCAAGATAACTAAAATGTGATTGTGATGTGACCGGCTGAAGATCATGACAAAGCATCAGACCCATGTGCGTGTGCGTGCGTGTGTGTGAGGGGGGGGGGTATTCAAACAGATTCATGTCTGTATCCAAGGCAACTTACGGGATCAAAGGTTATCCTATTTAGATGAGGCTTAGAACCTTTGATACTTTAAATTGATCATGGTATACATATCACAGTACAAATAATCTCAAATATACTGACATTGAAGCCCATTTTGGGAACTTTCAAAGTTCAGATTTGTCATCCACATTTTGTTATGCTCAACTCAAAGACCTGAAATATTAAAATGGAAAACTGCTGTATTTATTTCATTAATAAGCCACAGAATTATTCCCACTCTGCTCTTTGCTTGTCCATTGTGAATGCTAATGAGATAATAGGCCTAATTCCCCATCTAAAATGAATGCAGTGACAATATTGGACTGTGTTTTTAACAGGCCTGCCACCTGTTAAATTTCCCTCTTTCCCCTCTACCCCCCACCCCCAAAGTCAGCTGGGATTGAAGGGGGCCCTTTTGTTCCAACATAGTTCCCTTCAGGGTTGCCAAGTTTGTTCAAGTTGGAGTTTTCTTTCCCTCGCCACTTTATCGACGAATCAGTACAGAAAGTATCATGGGGACCAAGTTTCTCACATGGATTCTTACATTTTGCATGTTCTACTCAGGTAAGACAATGTAGGCGACATGTTTTTTTCTTGCACTTTTGGGGATTGTAGATGATATTTATTGAAGTAGGCTATTCGTCTTGGAAAAAACAACAATATGGAAATACATGAAAACGTAGCCTTGGCTCGTGGAATATGTGGTGGCCGAAAGAAGTATAATGTAAATGTTAAGGCTGTTTTAGGTGCATTTGTTGTCTAATGAAAGTAGGACTGGTTTAAACCGCTAATTAATAAACATGCTAACACCTTTAGTGCAAATGCTATTTTGGCTAGCTGAAGCTTTAGAAGAAAGTCCTAGCAGACTTGGAACAGTCTTATTAGTGTTGCATTTTTAAATATTATGTGTATCTAAAAACATGCCATAAACAGCTAAGACTTTGACGGACGAACATTCAAATCTTTATTGTATTTTATTACGTCCTGTTGCTTTAACTTATGACGTAATTAATCGCATTATGGCTAAGAGTAATCTACAGCCAGAAACATCACACTTTTGTACAACTTCCCCTTGTGTGTTGTAACAGGGTTACATAATAGGTGCATATTGCATTAAAGCACAAAAAGTGGACAGAAAGTGGTGATGACATTATATTGATGATTACTTGATCTGTGTGTCTCAGTGTCAGGTGAAGGTTGCTCCCTCATCATCAAGCCCTCCAGGGTAGTGGTGGGCTTTGGGGAGCAAGTGTCTGTCACCTGCTCAGCTGCTCGCCCAGTCCGTGTCCTTGGCTGGGAATCAGCCATCAGTGCTGCACACACTCAACAGGACTTGTCCATCCAGTGGAAGGTGGACAGCCTCATTGATTGGATAGAGGAGCCCATCTGTTATGGGGTGTTTTTCACAGCCCCAAGACAGTGTGAGGAGAAACTCAACCTTGTCCTTTACAGTGAGTCCAGTTTTAGTCTTGAAAATGGACAGCCAAGATGAACTTGTTCAAACGACATGAGCTTTGTGTTTATTTCTTCAGAAACCCCAGACAGCGTCTCTATCAGGCCTGCGAACCACACTGGTCCCATGGTGGAAGGGAAAGAATACCAGCTGCTATGTGAGGTTCAGAACATTGCTCCAGTTCAGTACCTTACCCTGAGGTGGTACCGAGGGCAGACTGAGGTTTACAACCACTCCTTCTCTGACCTCACATCTTCCTCGCCTGTCCAAGTGTCCTCTATCCTCTTGATCACACCAACAAAAGATGAGAATGGAGCGCAGTACAGATGTGTGGCAGAGCTGGAACTTGGACCAGAGGGACCAAAACCACTTCCAACTGTGACCTCAGAGCCTCTGAATGCATCTGTATACTGTAAGTCATACAGATTAATATTTTTAAATGAGCTCTTGTGTGTTTAAGATGTTAACATGAAATCCATGTGGGTTTTTTTTCTATAGTTTCTCCTGTGTTCCTCAGTCCTGAGACAGAAGTTTTGGACCTTATAGATGGGACTGAAATTACCTTAAACTGCACTGCAACAGGAAATCCTGCACCTGTGTACAGCTGGCAGTTCCCCCATCCCATACAGGAGAGTACAGAGAATGAAGCAGTTCTAACCTCCTCCTCACTGATCCCAGGGACCTACACCTGTACTGCCTCCAACGCACTGGAGAAGAAGAGCAAGCAGTTCATCATCGAGGCTACAACCAAAGGTAGAACTGACCTGTGGAGTGCATATGTATCAGTTGTCTTTAAATAGTATACTTTTAATCAGCATCATCTTTTGCTTTCACTTAGGTGTTTGAAGAAGGAGGTCTTGAGAGGGAATCAGATGACCACGTTGGATATTCAATTCAACCAAGAAGACTTTAATGCCCTGGCTTAGAGGACAGATGACAGTGCATTCATGAGCCAATATTTATGAAGAGATAGAAAGTAAAGAAAGCATCAGGCAGAATTAGATCTCCTTAAAATTAAAGCTCTATATACTATGTGTGATAACTGTCATCTATGTTTTAACCTGAATGTGGTCTGTGAGAGAGATCAGAGGTTGATGTTCAATTTTTTTATGCTTTCCATGTGAAATCCTTTATCTAATTTATATTTTTTGTGGGATTAACTTTTGTACTAACAATTACAGCCAATTACAAATATGTAGCCAGACTTGATAAAGCTATTATTATGACATTAACATATCACTAATTTAATACAGCTATTTTAATACTAAATGTTAAAGATCAGCAGGTCATTGCTGTAAATATGAAGTTTCTCAACTGCCTATCTTTATGAATAAAGGGAAATCAAAAAACATGTTTTCCACTTGTTTTTATTCTATTAGTGTTACTTTTGTTGACTGCCGGTATGATTGGTAACGTTACTAATTTTTTAATTTGTTCTAAACCAAGAGCCCTTAAGTGCTAACATTTTGGCTTCGCAGACAATCATTTTTTAATAATGTAACCTATAAAATGGATTTGGGATTAAATGAAATTTGACATTTGACATTTGCACACTGGCGTGTAACCACTAGATGTCGCTGTTGCACATTTGGAGCATGATTCAGAGATGATCTGATTGGCTGTCGGGCTGTCACGTGATCACAACATTGCCTGATTCTTGCAGAAGGAAGTAGCACCACCAGTAGCCACCAAACCTGTCCCTTCTCGGACAAATAGATTTGAAGGTCAGGTTTCATTTCAGGTAGCTACTCTTTTGGTTTGGTGCCGGACTACATCTTTTGAACATTGTGCCCATGTTTCCTTACAGGTATGCCACAGAAAGACCCGTGTCAAAAGCAAGCATGTGCTATTCAAACGTGTTTACAAGGTACATAAAAACCTCACTTCGATGTTATTTTGTCTCGTTTAAAGGAAATTGATGCAAGCATCAAACTAACTCGGTCCCCTTTCTGCAGGTAACAAATACGTGGAGAGTATGTGTGAGGATGTGATCAGGGAGATGCGGCGCTGCTGTGAAACACATGTTGGGAACTCCATCTGTTGCTCCGGGTTTAAGGACTCCAAACCCTCCGAGAACAAGAGCAACACATGAGGATGCTTGCTGAGACATCTTTTTTTTTTTTCCCTGACAAAATGTATCAAAATGTTAATTTGCCGTGCCATTACAGAACGGCACAAAGTACCATGGTCTCTGAAGCTTTCACTACAGTAGGCCAATATTAAGTATATGAAGAGTTACGACATAGTGTCAAACAGAGGCTATACTAAAATGTAAGATCTGGAATAGGGTATCGTTTCAAGGGAGTTTCTCTGAAGTGGTTTTAGTGTTATTTGATATCAGATCCACACCCTGTTATCAAGTATGTGGCACATGTTGCATGTCATCACTGAGAAACTGAAATGTATATTACTGTGGTTAAAGGTCCTGCACAACACATGGGCAACTGATTTATTTCTTAATCATTATTTTACTTACAGAATATTATTGCCCTTCACACCTCAACAGATCTTATGAAGAGCTTGCATCAGACAGAGGCAGGTGTAATTAACAGGAAAACATTCTAGGCATGGCAACTGTATAGTTCATATTCTCTCTGGATGGACATTCAATAAAGTATTTTCCATGGCTGAGAAGACCATGTCCATGACATGAAACAGTTCTTTCTACAGTGTTTACAAAGATAGGAGGTGAAGCAAATGTCTAAATTGAAAATAAGACAGTACCAGCACATTGAAAAGCATAAGGTAAACCACTTCAAGCTTCATATACATTTAATTTGCATTAGAATAGAATATAATGTACTTTATTCATCCCCCAAGGGGGAAATTCAGGTGTCTGGCAGATAGAATTATAAAAATCACATAAAACAAGTAAATCAGGTGTCTTATCAGCTCATCTCCCATTGGCTAGAGAGTTATGAAGCCTAATGGCTGCAGGGATGAATGACTTTCTGTATCTGTCAGTCCTGCAGCGCAGAGAGATGAGCCATCCACTGCTGCTGTTTCTCTGGTCCACAAAGAATTTGTGGAGTGGATGATCTGTGTCATTTAGAATGGCCTCTAGCTTCTTCTGTGTGCATCTCTCCACCACAGCTCCCAGTGAGTCCAACCTGTTTCCAATCACAGTGCCAGCTTTTTTCACTAGTTTGTCCAGTCGCCTCGCATCCTTGTGTTTTATACTGCTTCCCCAGCAGACTGCAGCATAGAATAACATACTTGCCAACACTGTCTGATAAAACATCTGCAGCATCTTACTGCAGATGTCTAAGGATCTGAGCCTCTTTAAGGAAAAGAGGCGGCTCTGCCCTTTACTGCAGAGTGCATCTGTGTTAAGGGACCAGTCCAACTTGTTGTCCAGGTGTACACATAGATATTTGTAGGTTTGCACCGCCTCGATGTCCACTCTTCGAATGAAACATTAAACATAATTTGTAACATAGTCTAGTACACTTGTTGTTATATAAACCAGAACATCGGTTTGTTCTGGTTTATATATATGAAAAAAAAGTTTTGTTACTTTTTCTCATCTGCCCCCCCCATCCATGTGGTTAAGGTGGTTAAAGAAAAAACACGATTCCTCCTCCATCCAGTGCCGTACCCATATACTGTATAAAGGGCCGTACCCCGTACCGTACGTCTGGGTCTTTCACGTCATCACGTCACTGCGTGCTGACGTCAAACGGAAATTTGCAGCAGCAATTCTTTCTAGAAATCGGTAGCAGTTTTGCGGTAGTCCTTTCTGGGTGTGTTAGTCTCAGTTATTCTTGGCCAATACCACAAGCCCCTAACTTGAACGCAAAAACATATTTGTACAAAGTGCTACGTTCTTGACTTGACTTAATTGAGGTAGCGGGTTAGCTACGTTTAGCCCACTAACTTAGCCGAGTCATATTCCAAGCTAACGCTGCTTGCGTTGTTGGGTTTCTTGCTGGCACAATGTCTAGGATAGATTACAGCGTTTGGGACCATATTGAGGTGTCTGACGATGAAGATGACACCCACCCAAACATCGACACACCGAGCCTCTTCAGATGGAGACACCAGGTACAGATTTCCAACTAATTGTTTAACTGGTGCACGTCTATCCTGTTAGCCGTAGCTGTTGATGTGTTCAGGTGCTGTGTGTAATTGCAAATGATAAGATTAAGTTGGTTAAAACCCCTAAACTTGGGTTGGAGGGAGCCACTACCTAATTGTAAGACTGGTTTTCGAAGATCTTTGAAGTTCAATTTCTTTATCCCACTTGTTAATGTATCGCTGTTGTTTTGGCACATACCTGCAAGACCATGTCAGACATAACGCCATCGTGTCAGTGATTGTCGCTGATGTTGTAGTATGTGTACTTCAGGCACGTGTGGAGCGGATGGAAGACTTTCAGAAAAGAGGTGAAGATATGAACAAGACTCTCGGTGAAACCCGGCGTAAGCTGGCTGAAGCACAGAAGAAGGTGCAAGAACTTACCATCTCTAAAACGGATGATGCCAAGGCAGAGCTGAGCAAAGCCCTGTCTGAGGAGAAGAAACTGAAAAAAGAGGAACGGGAGCAGGAGAAGAAGATGGTTGAACACAACCGGGATGAGAAGAGGATGCCATGGAATGTGGACACCCTCAGCAAAGATGGTTTTAGTAAGGTGAGGCAGTTACACAGGTCAGCTCGATAACACTGACCCAATATTAAGGGCCCCTCTGATTATATGAAATTAACTGAGTTTATCCTGGGAACAACTATCTTTAAAGTAGTCTTTGATTGGAAAATGTAGGTAGCACAATTGATTATATACATTATGTACACCTTTTGAAAATGACCATCACCTTATTCTCTGCCACTGTCCATCCTTTACAGAGCATTGTTAATAAAGTACCTGAAAATGTTGAGGAGACCGAAGAACAGAAGGAGCAGAAGCATAAAACCTTTGTGGAGAAATATGAGAAGGAGATTAAACACTTTGGTAATGATTATTCTCAGTCATTCACCATGGTTATTCATTTCATACTGTAGAGTGATGGTGTGTGTTGATTTATTTATTTTTCATCTTTGCTTTCTGTGCTGTAGGCATGATGCGACGTTGGGATGACAGCCAGAAGTACCTCTCTGACAACCCTCATCTAGTATGTGAAGAGACTGCAAACTACCTGGTCATCATGTGTATTGACATCGAAGTTGAGGAGGTAAACACTACAAAACCAATTTTGATTCCATACATTACATGTGTCTGATAGTTGATATAACACAAATGTTGCTGTTGTAGGATATAACATTAGGACCCTATTTACCACAGCTTCTTTTGTATTGAAAGCCAATTGAATTCCTATGAATGTGTATAATGTTCTAACATGACTTCATTTTTATTTGTAGAAACATGCATTGATGGAGCAGGTGGCTCATCAGACCATCGTCATGCAGTTCATTCTGGAGTTGGCAAAAAGCCTCAAGGTGGACCCACGAGGCTGCTTCCGCCAATTTTTTTCCAAGATTAAGGTGAATAATTGTGTATGGATCATACACAATCTAACGAAATGACGTAGTACCCTGCCAGACAAAAATATTCCAGGAGCTACGGGGTAGAGAAACTTACGTGCAGGGCATCTGTGGCTCAGCGGGTAGAGTAGGTTCTATCAATCAGAAGGTTGGTGGTTCGATCTCCGACAGTCACATGCCGAATTGTCCTTGAGCAAGACACTGAACCCCAAATTGCTCCTGCTGTTGTTCAGTAGTGTGTAAATGTGTACAAATGAGATTAGCTAATACTGATGGTCCCTTACTATATCTCTACCATCAGTGAGTGAATGGGTGTGAAAGGGTGAATGTAACTAGAAGTGTAAAAAGCACTTCAAGTGGTCAGAAAGACTAGAAAAGAGCTACATAAGGACAAGTCCATTTACCGTTTACAATGAATTCAATGCACAAGAGTCCAATTGCACTTAATTCACATTTTAATCAAACAGAAATAATGATCACCTTTCTATTGGTTGTATTTATTGTTTACAAAAAAAATAACCTGGAGCTAATGCTGGGTAGCCTGATTTCAGGGCTATTTCTTTGTTATAATCATCAGCAGAGCCATATTTTCTGTAATTTACATGCCTTGATTTAGGGTTTTTCCGATTTTAAAATGAAACGAAGGTGGTGCCTACCTTACCATTTGCACACCCAACAGAATTTTAATGATTGTATAATTGGAGAAAGGGCAATCTTACATTAACAACTGTTTTATGTAATACTGAAGTAAAAAAATCGATCTTCATTTGTATAGCACCAAATCACAACAAACGTTATCTCAAGATGCTTTTACAAACATAGCAGGTCTAGACCATACTCTGTTTAATTATTAACGAAGACCCAACATCAAGACAGGATACAATCCAGTTTTTATGCGTTACTATTGATATGTATTCTTCTGCGGTACATGTTCACGTCTGAGCTTTTAACATGCTGTAAGCAAGACAGGAGGGTTCACAAAATGAATTGAATAACATAACATGAATAACATGTATCAGGCTGGAACGCCCTGCCTTCCATCCCCAAAAAACACATAGGGGAGAACGGGGTTGGTTGTCACACTTTTTACTGTTTTGATGATTGCTCACCATCAAAACCTCTTTCAATAGTCGTTCCTACATTAAATTGAAGCTTAATGTGTTGGCTTGAAATGTGTATCCCTCTCATTTTCCAACTCATTGTAACAAAGAGACAATTAACTATCAAAGACACTGACTGTGACAACCAACCCCATCATGGGGATGGTAGAGCAGAACTACATTTGAAAGTTGAATTGCACTGACAAGTGATAGGCCTACATAACTTAATGCATTTTAACATAAAATGAGCAAGGGACATGAACAGGAAACACATCTTTAGGCCAGCCTATATAACAACATAAAGAACAAAACAAATAGGCCTAACAATAATGGCCTACTCAACTAGTTGTATCATGTGACAACCAACCCCAAAGAGAATGTGACGACCAACCTCAACTGGATTTTTTTGCTAGCATCAAGGCTAACAACCATCTGACAATTAGTTAGCTAGCTAATACAAATCTAAACTATAGCTTTCCCCTCACACTTTGTAAGGGTAACACTTGTTTTGTTATAAACCTATCGTTTAAGAGCCTACAAGAAAAATAGAGGAGTTTAATATTTACAATTTGACATGGAAAAACACAAAAAGTCCTCTCAACTCAAGTTTAGCTGTCTTACTCCAGAGAAGACTATGTAGGTGAGCTCTGATCCTAATTCTGGAAATGTCCTCACCCCAATTTGAGAGACAGTGCCCTCTGGTGGTGAGATATAACGAGTGTGCCAACCAACCCGTGTGCCAACCAACCCCGTTCTCCCCTACTTTGTGGAAGACATTCTTCTTTTCTTCCTTGGAGGCAGTTATCTTGTGCCTTTTTAGTATTCAGCTTTACCTTTTTACACCTGGAATAAGTGTACCAAAACATAGGTCTTTGAATTCTCCTGTCAAATCACACACAAGGTAGGAGTTGAACATGCAGTATTTCAAGCCCACTGCCCCTCTGACTACCCTATTGACCACAATGGTTGAAATCACACCCAGTTGACATGTCAAAGGGTTCTAGGGTAGGCTTTTACATCACTGCTGCAATGTAAGAAGTTAAACCACTACATTTAGATTATTGTGATATAAATATCCTGATTCTAGACTGGAATATTGGACTTGTATGGTTACCAACACACTTTCTCCTCTCAGACAGCAGATCAGCAGTATCAGGATGCTTTCAATGATGAGCTGGAGTCATTTAAGACACGGGTTCGGGGCAGAGCGAAGATCCGCATAGAAAAGGCCATGAAGGAATATGAGGAAGAGGAGCGACAAAAGCGCATCGGACCTGGAGGGCTTGATCCAGTTGAAGTGTACGAGACCCTGCCACAGGTAAGTCTTTGTTTGTTAAAGCCTTGAGAGTTTTTCTAGTTAGTTTAAAATGCCTCACGTAATGTGCTCATATTGCAGGAGATGAAGAACTGCTTCGATGAGAAGGACATTGGAATGCTACAAGAGGTTATAAGTAAAATGGATCCAACAGTAGGTTTTGTTTTTCTCAAACCTCCAGTTTAAGCCTACTTGGAATTGGAATTGCGCTATTCTGACATTCAGATGTGTTTTTTGTCTCTGGTTGTTTTACATCATTTAGGAGGCAAAGATTCACATGAAGAGATGTATAGACTCTGGTCTCTGGGTCCCAAACTCCAGGGTGGACGATGGGGAAGAAAAAGGAGATGAAAAAGAGGATGATGCTACCTACGAGGAGGTGAAACAGGAGCAGGAAGAAACCAAGAAGGAATGACCTACATTGATCATATGAAAATGTACTTGCGCATTGTATTGCAACCTCCCCCTGTATGACTAGTTTGCCAATCATGGAACAATGAAATATCTTCTCTTAAGTATTTAGCTGAGGCTAAGAGGTTTAGCATTCACTTAACAGCACAAATAGTCTCCATCAATAACTGCTGATTTGATTCAAACAGATGCTTGTGTTTTTAGGTGTTTTATTTGTTTCAACATCACTAAAGCTGTATTCTTACATTTATTTGTATTCACCTGTTAATTTGCGTGGGAGTTCATGTGCACACTCTGCTGCAGTCTTCATTTGTGCTGTTGTAAAGTTGGATTACATTTTTAGATTTCATGTATCATTTCCCTCTTTTTATTATTTAGGGATTTAAGATTTTTGTTTGTCTTTAGGGGCTTTTCGCAACTGATGTATCAACATGGTTATTTCCCAACAACAGACTTTTTCTACAAACTTTCTCAACTGAAGGTTGAATTATATCCAAATAGTCAAGAACAGGGTTCTGTGATTATGTCTATGGACTTAAGGTGTAGGTGTCATGCTTAACAAATTATCGGGTCAAAAATGTGAGTTGCAAGAAAGAAAATCCATGATCTGGAGCAAGTGCATCTATGCATGGGTGCAATTGAAGCATTTGGTCTACAAAAGTATAACTCTGGCTGTATAGACTGTGCATTGATTGCTCTCTGAATATAATTATTTCATGCAAAGCTACATAAGAGAATTATAGGTCAAAATGGAACGTTTTTAGAGAAGAATTCAGCATGCAAAAGGCACCCCTGTTTGGTGCTTTCTATGAATGTCTTAAAAGGTATCCAAGGCAAAAGATTAGGTAGATTATTTTCAACAACTAAACCATTTAAAGCCAATGTAAACCATCCCATATTCAAATGTATTGCCAATCTACACAAATTGGCACCAATGCTGCTGCCTGAGCTTTGTCCAAGAGGTTTGTGACTGCTTTGAAGAATAAAACACAACCCCATTTTATTTATTTTGCCATTAATGGACTAGAAAAAAGAGGTTTAATCAATTTTTGGCTATCACAGGACAACAATTAAATCTCGATCCAAATGTAGCCGAACAAAACCAAAAGCTCAAACAATATATTGAAACACGACCAAAATCCTACAGGAGGCTGCAATCACCATTACATGACAGTATTCATCTTGCCCCTTGCTTTTCACTACAGCATGTGATTCCTGCTTGAGGCCTTTGTATTGGTGGCTAACAAAGCCTTGCTGTCTCTGGCCTTTGACACAACAGTTAATGCCTCACAGTATGCACAGCTGAGGTTTAAGAAGGCCCTTTCTCCAAGTTCAGACTGTGGATATTTAGCTTTATCTTTAGCCTCTTAAAATGACCGGCATATTCTGTGACTTCTGGCACAGGCAACAGAAATCTGGATTATAGATATCCAGACCAAAACTTCCTCTTGTGCTGGCAGGTGTGATTATCATATTGTGACACAAAATGTAAATAGATTTGGTACACAACAACAAAATCACAATCACGTAAAAGCCAATGGGTTCCAGAGATTGGACTTCAGCGCCTGTGTTCCACACCCGCACAGACTGTTACTCTGAATGCAACCACATCCAACACCTAACTCAAAAAGTAAATACTAGCTTATCAATGACAAAATAGTTGCATGTAAATGCTGAGGGGTGATTCAAGCACAATATGGATGCCCCTTGTTCCAGCCGTGGTCCAATCAAAATCCTTATGTCAATATGAAGAAGAATGCAGGCCCTAAGAATAATTCTCTCTAAGCCCTCACGAGGTGGTCAGGCACATTACTGTGTTAGATATGTGGGGTTGAAGTTTCACTTTCAATGCTTTTATTTTGAAAGTCAAACTGCTTGTCGAATAGTTGCTTGATGTCAAAGCTGATCTTTTTTAAGTAAACTATTAAGAGACATTGATTTTCCAAAATGCCCTTTGACTTGATACCGACTAAGATATCTGAGGACACACTACAGTATCTTCCATATTTTTTAGTTTCAAAAGTGATTAACACTAGATCCACACCACAAGAAGAAAACTGGATTAACCCGTTTATACGTATTCTCCAAGAGTACCCTACTGCAGGCAAGATGGCGCCGCCACAACATCCACACCGGAAGTCCACACCGGAAGTCCATACCGGAAGTCCATACCGGAAGTCCATACCGGAAGTCCATACCGGAAGTCCATACCGGAAGTCCATACCGGAAGTTGCAAAGCTAAAAACGTTGCAATAACACCCACACCGGAAGTCCATACCAGAAGTTACAAAAATAAAAGCCTTCAAAAAAAATAAAAGCCTTGAAAAACAGGAACGTGAACGCAAAATAAAAGCCTTCAAAAACACGTAGGTTTACGCGTAATTCTATGAACTTTTTTGCACTTACATTTTAATCGTATCAATATTATTGACTAGTTGATTGACTCCAAAAGTGTATAGGCTGTTGAGAATTCAAGTTACTTAGAAGCCTGCACGAATCACTAAGTTATAGTGTTAACGTCTCAGCCATGCACAGCCTTTTGTTCCGAGTGTGTGTTGAAATACTTAAAGCTGATTATGATGCTGCCGTGATGACATCTGCATATGCCTCTCTTGTTTTGTCTGGGTCATATGTTATTTTATGTTGTGTTAGCCTGACTGTACCTCACCTGTGGTGTGTGTCCTGCCCCTGCACACCTGCTTGCCTTTGACTGATTCCCCCAGTGACCCCTCTTCCTTCCTGCACAGCTGTTCCCCACAGGTTCATTATGATAACTGTGCAGCGTGCAGGAGTCTCTTTCCATGGGGACTTGTCACATTATCTAAGTTTGCTGTAGTGTTTGTTCCAAATTACCTTGCATGCTGTCTGCCTATGTGATCACATGTATAGATTAATGAATGAATGAAATACAGATCCAGAGTAGATCCACAGTCACGAGAGAAGAGCAGAATGTTATCTATGGTGCAGGGGCGAGTGGAGGAGGAAAATGTAGAGGTGTGTGGTGACTTTCTTTTTTAACATAATTTGTAACACGTTACAATGACACAGTGACAGGGGTGTTCATTAACCACAAGAACAAACGGAGGGAATGGTTTCTCCTTCTATTTTGAGACATTAGATGGGCGTAAACACTCTGAGCTTGTCAAACAGTTTTATTTCAGATTGAATGCTTGATGCATGTACACCAATGTCTTAACAAGATCACTGTATTTGGCGTCCATGAAAACATTGAAGTTGGAACCTTCAATTAGAATGACTAGAAAAACTGCAAATGTATACATAGCTACTGTTTCTTTCCATCCAACCCCTACTTGAAATGTAGAATTATACTTTATTTTATGTTCTTTTAATGTTATATGTATGATGTCTTAACCCTTTTGTATTGATAATGTTGTACTTGAAAATGAACAATGCACTTTTGCTATTACAAACTCCAAATCAACATAGAATATTAGGACTAAAATATTTCAACTTGAGGCACCACTGTCAGCCACTGATGATAGATGTACAGTACACATTTCTGAGGAGCCTCTGTTGTTTTTGTGGTGAATATAGATCTCTGTGTACAGCTTGAGTGTATTTTCCCTCTTACTTACAGTCTTTTCCTTCTCATCCCCTCCCCCCACACACACTAACACTCTACATTATTCTGTTCTTCATACACAGCGGGATCTCTCTCACTCACTCTCTCTATCACAATTAGCTTTCTGCTAATTGATTTAGCAGCGACAGACTAATGCAATCAATACGCTACACGAAGAAGAAACTTCCAGTTCGAAGCATCCGGCATTGGGTAGAGAGGGGGTTAAAGAATCACTTCCGGTATGGACTTCCGGTATGGACTTCCGGTGTGGATGTTGTGGCGGCGCCATCTTGCCTGCAGTAGGGTGCCTCTCGTATGTGGCGGGTTTTTTTTTTCTCGTGACTTGTGTGTGAATCAGTTACTCGATGGCTGACAGTTGGCCCATGTGTTTCTCTTAAATTGCTTATGATGGAAACCTCATTTATCCCTGCCAAGATGGTGATTTTAAATTTGCCAACTCAGCATCAAACTCCCCACATTAAGAGCACGACAGTCAAGGAACACCCCCCCAATTTGAGTTTGGCTCCTTTAGGAACCCCAACGGTAAGCAACATGTCTGTATAATTATGAATTGTATATGATGAAGGGGGAACATTTCTTAACAGTTTAACTCATGTAAAAGTAGAAATTCCGACAACTGATAAAGTTAATTGAAGCTTAATTTTAAATGCAGGTATGTGTGTACCCACACTTATATATGTTTAATATTATATCAAGCTGAAGATAAATTAGTAGGCCTAACACTAAAACGGAATGGTATAAAAAGTACTGTTATGTTCATGTTTGTTGATTTTTACTTAATCTAATTTAATTTATTTTAATTGTATTTTATTTATTTTGTATTATTATTATTATTATTATTATTATTATTATTATTATTATTTTAAACCTGTTGTTTATTACTGTTGTTATCATTATTGTAGTCGCTGTCACTTTATTCATTATAGCATTATGTTTTGCTACTTATCCTCCTGACTGAACAACAGGTTTGCAGGAGGAGGGGAGGGAAGTTCCTGTTCTTATATGTTCAGAAAAAAACAAAAACTGAACTGTAATTTATATTCCTTTTTTGAAAAATAGAAAATATTAAATTTTTTGTTAAAGCACTGTAAAAGCAAAGAGAGCCAGTGGTTATGCCTATAAATGTTAGAATTTAGGACTTAAAGAATAAAAACAAAAGTTTCACTTTCGGTTGGCTTTGTAGTTTAACTATTAATGAGCCAGTGTTTTATTTTCATTTACTTTTTATTATATTTTATTTATTTATATATTTTATTTTTTTTATTTTTTGTTTTATTTTGTTGTCTATCTTTTTGTGTATGACTTTTAATGTATGCAGTTATAAGTATATAATAATGTTTTTAAATACAATCTTTAAAAAAAAAAAAAAGACCATCAATGAACCGGTATAGTTTTTACTGACACTAGGCGGGTATAAATAGAAGGTAATTTATTACAAAAATGAATGTTGTCTTCATTTAAATTTGATTGTGTACAATGACAATTATTCTGAAAGGTCACCCCATGTTGCGTGCTTGCGTGCGATGTGTACGTGCCCACGCCTGTAGCGAGTTACCGACCATGTTGCCACTGTTGCTGTAGGCTTCTGTCTGTCGTCTCTTACGCAGTTCGAAAGAAATTCAAAGCGTTGTCGAAGGGGAAATACGCTCCTATCATAATGAAAAGAGGGACGACATTCTTCTAAACGCTCTGCGTTTGCTCTGTTTTCGTGTAATGACTTAAAAAAGCTCTCCAATAAACGGTAACATACCTTTCATTTTATTATTCACGGAAATGCTTTTAATAGTATCCACTTTTCTTTGTCATGGCATCCGGTTCACTACGGAATCTATAAGGACCTTTGTTTTGGGGTCACTCGATGATACAGTTAATGTGTTTCATGTATATTTATTCATAAATAACTGTAGAGCTAAGTTTGGGAAGGAGTGCAGTCAATGTAAACAGCAAATAAGACAAGGTGTCAAACCCGGAAGCAGCTGTACAATTTGATACAATAACTTGATATCATATTGTTCAGACAATTTGCGTATTGATTTTGTCGTATTATAACCTACCAGTTTAGTTTTATATCTGTCTTGTAAAAGTCACCCCTGAATTTGTTTTTTGAGTATATCTTAATGCCTTACAATGCAGCTGATCAATAGTCATAAACAATAGTTGATTCATTATTATCTTTCTGTTTTTGTGTGTCAGTTATTTGGCTGTTCACACTATGTCTAGGGGTGGGTGGTCCAAGTGTTCAAGATCAGGGTCATATGTAGGCCTGATTGAGCCTCCTCAGGGTCAGGGCATCCACGTACTCCTCTTCTGGACCAAGGAAGGGGAAAAGTATCTGTCCCACACCAGTGGGGAAGTCACAGCAGAGGATTTGTGCCTTTCAGCCGCAGAGGCCATAGGTAAGACTGACAGCCTTGACCAATAGACCCACACAACATGATGTGAAAAATCTATGAGTTTCTTTTCATGTGGTATTCAAGCCTCCAAATGACTTGTGTAACCTTGATGCATATTCCCCAGGGATAACTCCTCTGTGCCATGTGTTATTTGCTTTGTACAATACACAATCCTGCTGCTGGTTCAGTCCAAACCACGTTTTCAGACCAGAGGACAACACCAACCTTGTACTTCACTACTGTATGAGGTTAGTCTGTGTTTTTCTAACATTATATTCTGGAGTTTTTTTACCTGCTAACTATATAATGGAGAATGGGAATACAACACCCTCTGAAGCAGAGAAGGAAGGAATCTAAGTTGAAGAAAAAATTCCCTGTCCTTGTCTAAACATGTTTCATTTGGTTAAATTTACATTTTCAGCAAGTAAACAAACTAAGAACGCCAGTATCTGTTGCCCTTGTTGCCTGTGTTAAAATAGAATATAGAAATGTTCCTTTTACAGGCTTGTTCTGCCTGCCTACATATAAGGACTCACTCAGTGTGCCCGTAGTGCCCGGTACTTTTAAAATAAAAGCAAAGTTGTTTTTTTTTTGTCAGGTAATGTTATAACTCAGCTGTTTTTCCCTACAAATAGGCACCAAGATAAAAACAGGATTTCATTTAAAGTATTTAATCAACATTAAATAGCTCCAGCATGTACTGCTAAAGCAGGTGGCCCCCTCCCACATTGTCACATTGCTTGTCTGTTTTCTCTCTACCTAGGTTTTACTTCTGTAACTGGCATGGAATGAATGAGAAAGAGCCAGCTGCATCTCGCTATGCCCTTCGATCTGGAACAGTTCAAGGGGGTTCTCCCCTGCTTGACATAACATCCTTAGAGTACTTGTTCTCCCAGGTTGGGTTTGTAATTATATATTTATTATGTTGTTAGTGTATTTATTTTTAAATGCACACTAGAATGAAGTAATTAACCTTTCTGCTTCTTGTGTCACCTAAAGGCTAAATATGAATTTGTGAATGAAGTGGTGCCGATTGAAGATGTTCAGTCAGAGGAGGAACTAAGCTGCTTCAAGAATGAGAGTTTGGGGATGGCTGTACTTCACCTCTCACATCAGGCAATGCAAACAGACTGCAGCTTACAAGAAGTGGTCAAGAAAAACAGGTAGGTAAACATGGCGATTACACTATAATCTGAAATCTGTCCTGAATCCTCGTGATCATCAGAGCTGCATATAACTTATTCTAACTACTGAACCCAGGTTTATATTACTGCACCGCTTCTGTTCCAGCTTCCTGCGCTGCATCCCGAGGTCTTTTGCAAAACAAATTTCAAAAGACAACTTCTTGACAAAAATCAGGATCCGGCGAGTGTTCGCTAAGTTTGTGCAGAAATTCCAGCAGCACACTGTGGATAAGGGCCTGTTGGGTGCCCAGAAGATCATTTACAAGTACATCGCTACACTTGAACACTTGGCCCCACAATTTGGCACAGAGACCTTCCCTGTAGGCAACCTGGAACTGAGGAAGGAAGGGGATGAAAGTAGCTCTTATTCCGTCACAACCCATGCACAAGGAAGTGCAAAAATCAACTTCACAGCTCCCACCTCACACGAAATAAAGGTATCTGGCACCAAGGGGATACAGTGGAGGAAGACGTCCGGTCAGAAGGTTTGTCAAAAAACGATTTGAATCTTCTGATGCTCTAATTTTGTGGCATGCTGTGTGTTCTCATTGTGCACTGATTTTGTCTAACCTGTCTTTCTACATAGTCTCAGGCGAACTCATACCTCCGGAATGACTCTGCAGACTACATGAGGACAACAAATCAAAAGTCCAGCAAACAGAATGCCAACACTTCCCATAAATTAACGCCATTTTGTGACTTCCCTGAAATAACTCACATATCCATTTCTGGAGCTAATGTATGCATTAGCACTCAGGACAACCGCAGCCTGGTGAGAGTGCTTGTTTATCCTTTTATGTAAAAGCTGCAGCACATTCATTTGATTGGTTAATGTGCATGCGATAGATTAGGATAATTGATTTACTGTACATCAGTCATTCCATCATCTTTAAAGTGCTTCATTATACTGTACAGTATGCATGTATGCACATTTATTCTCACATTCTATATGTTAATCAGTATACAGGCTTTTAGATTCGATATGCTAAGGGAATTTTATTATGTTTTGAATTTGTATGTGTCTGTAGGTGGGAGCTGTGATTGTAAGCTAGTGGTGTTTATGTGTGTATGTAGGAGGTTCAGATGAACTCCAGCCAAGAGGCCCATTCCTTCATCTCCCTCCTAGATGGATACTACCGGCTGACTGCAGACGCCCACCACTATCTTTGTCATGAAGTGGCTCCCCCAAGGGTGGTGCTGAGTGAAGCAAATGGACTGCACGGACCTCTGCAGTGAGTTTTCCTCTCTTACACATGCACATACAGGCTATAAGGAAACACAGGGTGTTGTTACATCACAACTGTGGTGTGTTTCCAGTGATGATTTTGTGCTGCTGAAGCTGAAAAAGGAGGCAGCAGAGGAGGGAGCTTTCCTCGTACGTTGGAGTGCTCTCGACTACCAGCGCATCATCCTAGCTGTCCTGAACAAAAACGAGGTAAATAAAACCCACGCTACTCTCTGGAAACTGTTGCAGTGCAGTGATGGTAAAAAGATTTAGCCACTGTTTGTTTTTATTTACTTTCGGCTCATAGAATGGGTCACCGCCAAGCCTCAAGCAGTTTCGGGTTCAGCTCAAGGGTTCGATGTTCCTATTGGAGGGCTGGGACAGAGAATTCTCCAGTTTAAAGGAGCTTACAGAGAGCCTCAAAACCTTTGTGCTCAGGTCTGGTCTGGACAGCTATATGGTCAAGAAATGCTGTTTTCCAAGACAAGCAGGTCAGCAGGTTTTTTAGTTTTCTTGCCTTTGCATTTTGAAGTTGCCTGTGTCGTGGAATATTCAGGTATTTTCATGAATTTCTCTTTGTGTTTTAGAGTGTTCCAACCTCCTTGTTTTGAGGGAAGGTGTCGATCACCGTGTGCGCAGCGACTCCTTGTCCCTCAACATGAATGAGCTGCGCTTCCATCAGATAAAGGATGGAGACTTTGTGCAGGTAACAAGACACACTTGCTGACTCAATCTCTAACCGAGGAGCTGTTTGTTCTTATGGTATTCTTTTGCTTTGTATGTATGCACAGCAACAGCATTTGGGCCGGGGGACCAGGACTAACATCTATTTAGGACGTCTGGTGGTGCGAGGAGGGCGAGATGACGATGATGAGGATGATGAGTTCAACAACAACTCTGCTAACCAAAAAGGGATACAAGTGGTGCTGAAGATTCTTGATCAAAGCCATAGAGATATTGCATTCGTAAGTCTGGGGCTCTCTGGGTGGTGCAGATATTAGTATATCTAGATATATTTGATTACATCTACTCCTTTCTTTTGTGTTTTTAGGCATTTTTTGAAACTGCAAGTCTCATGAGCCAGGTGTCCCACTGTCACCTGGTGTTTGTACACGGTGTGTCAGTCAAAGGATCTGAAAGTAAGTGCTCTGACTGCTACATTTGTTACTTCTCAGTTTCTAACACTAACGATGTTTACAGTCAAATTTATGACTGTGGTACCAAGGGAACCACAGAGCAAATTCAAAACCATAGTCACCCGTATCTGTTTCAAAAAGGATGCTGCATCTTTACATTTCACTTTTAGCATCAGCAAACATATACTGTATATACTACTATACTATAACGCTCTGATTTGTCACTATATGTACTTTACAGACATCATGGTCGAAGAATACGTGGAGTACGGGCCTTTAGATGTTTTCCTACGCAAAGAAAAGGCATCTGTGACTCCTCTGTGGAAATTAATTGTTGCAAAACAACTTGCCACTGCCCTCAATTATCTTGTAAGTGAATACACTGCTTGATGCATGATGATGCAGCTGAGTAATTTAAGTGAAGAGACATTAGAAAGTCCAGAAAGTTTCACCTTGAGTCAGCTTGCTTCAGTAGCAGAGGTGAAGCATTTTGAATAACAGAACCAGGTACTTTACAACTTAAGTCTTTAAGTTTGAGATGCTAGCAGGAGCTTCAAAAAACATATTTCCTTATTCAAACTTCAGATGAGAGCTTCTAGTTCATTTTTATATTTATAATTTGTTTCAATAAGGTTTAAAAAAAGTGAAAACCACTTTCATTTCCATCAATGTAGGAGACCAAACGGCTGGTTCATGGAAATGTCTGCGCCAAGAACATTCTGGTGGTGAGGCCAGGTCTGACTGAAGGCACCACTCCTTTTATCAAGCTGAGTGACCCAGGCATCTCTCTGAGTGTGCTTTCACGAGAAGGTGTGTAACTATACAAGAAAGCCTCCAAATTAAAAGCAAACTCAAGCCCTACCTTTTTATTCTCACTTTTAACTGAGTCTTATAATAGGCTTATTCCATCTTACTTTATTTATTTATTTATTTATTTTCTAGTTAAAATTGTACTCACTTTTTTAGGTAAATTATTATAGACTCACATATATTTTTTGTTCAGTAGATTTGTATTATTTATTTATTTATTTTAATTTGTTCTGGATTATATCATTTTTTTATTGAGTTATTAAATCATCTCATCTTTTGATTTTTACAGATTACCTTTTACATTTTATTCTGTTTTACTTTGCTGTATTTACTTTTAGTGAAGCATCTTAGTTTTTTTACTGGTTTAATCTTTTAGTGTTTTATTGTCTTATTAACTTATTTTATTTTGGTGAGTTTTCTTTCCTGTGTCGAGTTTTAACATCTTATTTTACCTCCAGTGTTTCCTCATTAAGATGTCATGATAGCGTTTCCTCATTTCGTTCAGCAACATCTTTTTTATTTTTCATTTTTTATGTCTTTATTTATTATTATTATTATTATTATTATTATTATTATTATTAGTAGTAGTAGTAGTAGTAGTAGTAGTAGTAGTAGTAGTAATAGTAGTAGTAGTAGTAGTAGTAGTAGTATTTATTCTTTATTTTGTGCAGATATCATTCTTAACCTTACATATGGATTGTGGGGTGGGTTTGGGTGGGATAAGGGGGTCTTCTTATTTTTTTAACATTTTCAATTTATTTTATTTTTATGTACAGCACATTGTGTTACAATATCATCATATAAATGGCACTTTACAAATCAAGTCTGATTGATTAATTGATTGAAATCCAGTCAGCTTCAGGTCTTCTGTGGTTCATGTACTGTTCTGCCTCATTCTCATCAAATATAGGAAACAGGAAATTTCCACTAGACCACTTCTGGTGACCTATTTCCTGTTGTCTGACAGTTCATCTCAATATGTGTCAGTAGTCTGTTCAGAATACTTAATCATTTGTTTAATTCTCTCAAACTTTAAAACCTATTGAGTCAATTCTTTGGATTTTGCTTTAAAAGTTTAACCAGAAGAGTTTATTACATAAAATAATTCAACCTCTGACATTTGACCTTGTTTTTTTTTTTTTGCACTGAAGAGCGGCTTGAACGTATCCCATGGATTGCCCCTGAGTGTGTTGAGAGTGGTGCACCCATAGGCAATGCTTCAGACCAGTGGAGCTTTGGTGTCACACTGCTCGAAATCTGCAACAATGGCGATCTTCCCATGAGCGGCAGCACATTGTCTGAGGCATGTGCTTCATTTCTCTTCCAACAACCACAAACCTGTTTCGTTCATCCGAGTTTGAATTTGAAAACTGAAACCTTTTTCCCTGAAACAGAAAGAACGCTTTTATCAGCAGAAGGGAAGACTAGCTGAACCGTCCTCCCAACAGCTGGCAAGCTTCATCAGCATGTGTTTGTCCTACGAGCCTGTAGAGAGGCCATCATTCCCCACTGTGCTCAGAAAGCTCACAGAAATCCCAAGTGGGTCTTTACTTGCTTACATGACTTATTTTGTCCTTTAACCAGTCTCATTGCATTTAACAATGCGTTGTTTTTTTAACTTAGATCTTGACATATCTCCAAGTGAGAATCTCCGTGAAGCAGACCCGAGCATGTTCTTTAAACGCTACCTGAAAAAGATGCGGGTGCTGGGAGAGGTGAGATTAAACAACACGTCACAAGTAGTTTTTTTATGCATATGCGGAAGAATAATTGTATTATTCCTTCTCCAGGGTCACTTTGGAAAGGTGACTCTGTACCTGTATGACCCTGCCAACGATGGAACAGGAGAGCGTGTGGCAGTAAAGGCTTTGAAACAGGAGCACGGCAAGGCACCTGACGGCTGGATAAAGGAGATTGAGATCCTGAAGTCCCTCTATCACAGCAACATTGTGAAGTACAAGGGTTGCTGTTATGAACTGGGTGAGTCCTCAGGTGTCCTCTGTTTTCTTCAATATGTTTATTGACATATACAGTGTCTGCTTGTGCAGATAAGCACTTGCTCCATACCCTTTTAGCTTGCAGTGCTCCGTGGATGATTCAGGGAATGGATTTTTGATCCCTGCTGTTCCTCTGTAGATATTGAAAATTTATTCCAAGTGCACCTCTTCCTCCATTGTGTGTCCATATTTTGGGCTTTCAACAGACAGCATGCTGCGCACTGCAGCCTGTTCAGCACCAGGACAGACGTCAGGCCACTGTTTCTTTAAAGAAGTGATAGGAATATGAGGATTGAAACTGTTTTGCACTCTCTGTTGACAGGAGGACAAGTGGTGCAGCTCATCATGGAGTACCTTCCTCTGGGGAGTCTGCGAGATTATCTTCCCAAACGTAAACTTGGTGTGCCTCAATGCCTGATGTTTGCTCAGCAGATCTGTCAGGTGAGCTAAGTTTGTGTGTCGTCTATGTCTCTGCTTGATTTAACATTACTCCTGGATACAATTATGCTTTTGATAGATAACCATAACTAGGGATGTATATTCTGAGTATTCCCTTTGATCAATCTTTGGAAATGTTAACGATGAATAATCGATTAATCATTAAAAATAATAGACGTTTTCTATGTTAAAAAAAACAATGCCAAATGTGTTTTTTTCCCCTAAATCTAATTTTCCTTAGCGACACAATGTGTATTATTGACGTTATTGAATATCTACGGATCATATTGAGCTGTACAAAATGTTTAACCCGTTGAATATCAACGCGTGGGGCAGGCTCATTAAAACAATCTGAACTGAACAGAAACATATTTCAGACTCACAGTGTCCAGTTTTTCTGCTTACTTGTTCTTAATGAGAAATAAGCATGTGTATATGTGGTCAGCTGTCAGCCGGAGCACAACCCAATCAGTTTGGCGGTGGAGAAAAAAAGTGCTCACGGAGACCTGTCACACAGCCTCAGCCCCCAGCTGAGCGTTTCTGCTGTGTGCAACAGCTTAGTCAGCTGATTCACATCCAAAAATGCTTTAAACTTAAAACACCTCGCTGATAGCTGAATTAAATTTGAGAACATATGATGTTTATTGCACCTGATAGAAAATCAAAACCAAAAAAACGTGTTTGAGTAAGTTCTAAACATTCAATTAATGGATAGTCGATTAATTGTTAACATCCCTATACCAAACACATTCAGGTAAAATGTTATATAGTAGCATTCAAGGTTTTTCTATATTGTTATGGATTCATTGTGTTATGATTAGGTTGTCTGATTGGACTAGCATTGTGCTACAGTGTTATATCTCAGTTGCCTGTAAACAATCAGTCCATAAACTCTGTTCTGCAACACTCTGTAATAACATTTCAACCAGACCTGAGGCCATGACACTCAATTTAAATATTAATTTATATAAGATGACATACTATTTAATGTGACACTATTATTCAGTCTGTACTGTGATTTGGCGTTTGAGTAAAGGAGTGTTAAAGGAGACTCTACAGCCATGCTAGCAGCAGCATAAGGATTTATTGAAAATGCTAATGCTGTTGAGAATGTCAATAATTCTGGAGGTTTTTATTGTTTGTTTTAAAGGGAATGGAGTACTTGCACATTAAGCGATACATCCATCGAGACCTGGCTGCCCGAAATGTCTTGGTTGAAAATGACAGTTTGGTAAAGATTGGAGACTTTGGCTTGACCAAACACATCCCCGAAGGTGAGATCTACTATCGTGTCCGCGAGGATGGGGATAGTCCAGTGTTCTGGTGAGTTCATGTGGCACTAGGCAATATTATGCAATGCTTTGCTTCATGACTTTGGTCACTAAACTTTATTTTTTTGCTGTGCAGGTATGCCATTGAGTGCTTGAAAGAGGGCAAATTTTCTTTTTCCTCTGACATCTGGTCCTTTGGTGTTACTTTGTATGAGATCCTGAACCGCTGTGATCCCAGTCAGAGCCCTCCAACAGTATGTAGAAACCTTCAATAACTTAATCTGAGACAAATTTAATCACTTTAAATCCCTGTCTCAATGTACCATGTACTTTTTTGTTTGATTCTAGAAATTCTATGAAATGATGGAGGCAACGGAGGAACAGATTCCCGTGGTGGCTCTTATGAAACTCTTGGAGAAACAGCGACGATTGCCTTGTCCTAAGGACTGCCCACATGAGGTAACAGTGGGTATACATGCATTTGGGATAAGAATAGACTTTCTTATTGGCTTAACGTGTTGTGTGACATTGTTTTGTTTTTCTATTGTCAACAGGTGAAGGTAATAATGGAGCAGTGTTGGGCTGCAGAACCTGCAGATCGACCATCCTTCGAAACCCTCATCCCAAAGTTTGAGGCTGTTCGCCAGAAATATGACTGCCAGTCCAATATTAACTTTTCTTTGGCTCATATTTGCTGATCAGAAAGATCTGCATGTCAGCATGTCATCACTTTGCCACAGAAGCAGTCATATGTATATTCAGGGTACCCAAAAAATGTTTGCCAGCTGCCTTCATTTAAATAGTAGTCTTTCACTGTTGGTATTTTTTTAATATAAAAATTAACTACTATTCCACCATATTTGATGTTGGCTTCAACTCAATCTGTGTCTTCTTTACTTGGCTGATGAATTAAACAAGGTTATAAAAAAAAACAGGGGGAAAAAGTGTCAACTTTCAATTATTTAAAGCTCTGATTTTCCATGTTTCACCATGAGCATTATTCACTTTTCTGTGCTTTAAAGAAGACTTTTATTTTTGGTTTGTATTTGTAAATTAATGTTGTATTAATCCTATTTTTTATTTGGCTTGTATTTCAAATAAACCAAAAGAACAACACAACAGTCTACTGATGCAATTTTCACTAGCAGTGTAAATAAATACTTTAACAGACTTATGCACCTTTCGCAATGTGTTTTCTTTTTTTAGGGAATGTGGGGTTTTGTGTTGCCGATCATCCTATGTGCAACACTGTTACGTCACAAGTGTCTCACAAGAAACAGAACCTGTAACACTTTATATTCCTCAAAAATATCTATCACAGGAAGTGTCAGTTACTGTGATCAGCTGATGTGGGCCATCACAGCCCTGCCTTTAATTACCATGATACTTGTTGTTGACTACCTTAATAGCATTTAAATCAAATATATTTCAAGCATAAATATGATAAAAAAGAATTTAGAAGGACTTTATTTGTTAAACAGAACACCAAACTACTGCGAGTTTGTCATGCTCTTGTTGGCCCTGCTTTGTTTCTTTGTTATCAAAACGTATGACATAGGAACATATCATCATTTTGATTTTACGTTTTCCCAGTTGTCCCCATTAAATTAGGAAAAGTCATGAAATATGAAGCCCATAAATATTAGTCATTAAATTGGAGCCGTTAAACATTGAATGGGGTCCAATTGAGCCTAAGGATAATAGGAGGGTTAAACGAGGACGTGTGTATATCTTCAGTTTAAAATTGTCTACTCCCTCAATCATTTAATTACTTCATTATTATTTTATATTATTATTATTATTATTATTATTATTATTATTATTATTATCACTATTATTATTACAGATTAGACAATGTCCTTGCAAAATGTGTTTGCCCCATAGACTGGTTTGTCCTGAGTCTTCCCAGGAAGTCTGGGCATATTAATAGTTCAAACTTCAATTTTAATACTTGATCCATTCTAGAAATATAGTAGTACAGTTTACATTGGATTAAAGTTGCTGAAGAACACATCAGCAGCTCTCAAATCGAGTCTAGAAAAACGGAAAAAACAGCAGCCGTGGCTCCGCCCTCGCTTTACGTTGCGTCGTAGTCATGGAGAATGCGTCCTCCTCTCATCCAATGAGAAGCGGCGCTGGGGCCATGTGTGTATTGTTTAAACTGCTCAAATCCGACTCAGCTCTCATACCAATAAAACTTCCACTAAAGCGAGTGATGGCGGCCGTCGTGTCTGTTAGCACCGCTGCCATTGATGAAAACACAGACACAGGGCTCAGTTTTGCCTCTCGCCCGCTTCAAGAGAATTACGACCCCACCCCCAACGAAAACTGGATGCTGGGAGGCCACCGACGTCCCGAGTTTGAGGCCAGCGAAGAGGACTCAACGTCGGAACGCGAGTGTCAGCGGAGGGTCGATGAGGACTTGACATCAGTGAGCCCCGAAGAGATAGAGAGCCGCTTAGAGAGAACTCGCCGGGAGTTTTACAACCGTAGAAAAATTATCATTAAAAATCTGCCCTCCGACGTTAGCAATCAGGTATGACCAAATGTACCTTTTAATGTTTGAGTTTTAGATAGCTTGATGATTGGTTGATTGACTACATTGACAAGCTAACTCTAGCCTAGCTCCATATGCCTGCCATGCTACCTATGTGTTAGCATGCTAGCCATTTAACTCGCTAGCTGATTAACTTTTATTATTGTGCCTTTGTAATTCTACAACTATCTTAACCTGATGCCAACACTGATTTTACCTCACATGTCAGAAAACATTAATATAAGTTGAATGTCTTTGTTTCATCTGATGAACACCGCTACGGTAAACTTCCAGCTGGTCAGATAACTGTCAATAATGGTCATCTGTGGCCTGTCTGACCTGCGAGTCCGATCTCGTAGGCAACAACTTGTTTCGAATTGTCTTGAATTGTTTCACCTTTCAAGCATTGCAGCACAAATGTTGAAGATTTTGCTCAAAACACGAGAAGTCTAGTGCTGTGGAACTCTTTAATTGACTATTTATGAGGTAATTTGCGGTTTCAGCTGGCGTTTCGCCGTATCATCCAGGCACTGATTTACACATGATGCCACACTTTTTTGGAACGTGCCTGACTCGTGGGGAGTGCTGGGCCTGCGGGCGGTACCATTGTTCAAATGGGGGTGTAGGGGGATTCGAGATGTGAGTTGCAATATAACAAAAGGTGGAAGGTGTGTGGACAAAACGTTTCAGAAAATGCTAGACAGCATCGCCATTCGTTAGTGACTGGTCAAAAGCAGCGCAGAACAAATTCTCCCACAACAATGAGTGAGTTATTCCGCTCCCAACCCCCCACAGGTGCACTTGTTGCCTGTTTCCTAGTCCACACGAGTTAGTTAATTGTCTAATTAGTAAGGATGTAAGGATACACTCAACCCATGATTCGATTAGAATTCCGATTTTTGGTTCACGATACGATTCACTCACGATTCTTTAACGATTTTCAAGAAAACTGGATTGAACTCCAAAATTTAAATAACTATTACTTTATTTAAATTCTCAGATAAGGACGGTTGCAATATATATTTGTTCTCTTATATTTCTTTGTAAACAAAGTAATCAATTTTCATTTTTTAAATACTAAAATCACCATACAAAAACACCTTGTTGGAAACTTTCAGAACAATTATAGAGAAATGGAAAGTGAACGATTCCCAAATGAAAGTATTAAAAATTAAACAAAATAAGATAAATCTCTTTTAAATTAGGGCGTTCAATTTCAAGTATTTTCCGTAATCGATCTTTGGAAATGTAAAAGATAAATTATCGTTTAATCATTAAAAATACGGAAACATTTTAAAATGTCAAAAAACAATGCCAAATGTGTTTTTCCCCCTAAATCAAATTCTCCTTCATGACACAATATATATAATTGATGGTATTTAACAGCTACAGATGATATTGAGGTGTTCAAAATGTTAAACAAGTTGAATATCAACGTGAGGAGCAGGCTTATAAATAATCTCCACGGACGCATGGTCTAAGACTCAGACTACAACATGTGGATTTACTGCAACAGGACAACTGAATAGGATCATATTTTAGACTTGCAGTGTCCAGTTTTCTCGTTCTTATTGAGAAAATAAGCATGTGAACGCGGTCATGTGTCAGCCTTGAGCGCAACCGGGTCAGAATCAGTGCGGCGGCGGAGAAAAATAGCACTCGTGTAGACCTGTCACTCAGCTGCAGCCCCCAGCTGAGCGTCTCTGCTGTGTGCAGTCAGCTGATTCTTAAACATGCTTTAAACTTCAAACACCTTCACTCAGCGAGTGATTAAAGAGCAGCGCAAGAGACTTAATGATGTTGAACAAGCAGAGTATAATGCAGATAGTGCCTTCTACTGTTTAAGAATAATATCCCAATACAAATTTTGTTGAATTGATTTTAATTCACCCTTATTTGTATTGATTTTTTACCGTCTTGTGAAATATCATTACATTCCTACTAATTAACATAATCAAATTAATCATGAAGGAAATGATGCCAAAGCGAATCAAATATTTCAAATACATTATGTAACACATCCCATTTGACGTAGTGAAGCACTGTGCAAGATGAAATTAGGTGTCCAGATGTAATTTATGGCGTTTTCTTATTTACAGGAGGTCCACGAGCTGCTGGGCAACTATGACTTGAAGTACTGCTTCGTTGACAAATACAAAGGCACAGGTTGGTCTATCTGGTTGTTTACTGTATCAAGTATGTAAGTACTTTTTTTGACATGAATATACTAAATCGGTCACTAAATTACACAATCCATGCCCTCAAGTGCAGGATTATGGAAGTTTGTAACAAGAGAGGGTGTCTAACTAGCTAACAGTGATTCCACCAGGTCTTTCTTTATGCCATTCAAGAGCTGTGACATCCATGTTAAAAATAAATCATCTATATATTTTTGTATTAAAATAATTTGCTAGAGTTGTGTAATCCTTCTCTTTGTCAAAATTACTTGACATCATTTGAAACTGCAATTTAAAGAATCAACAAATGTTTGAACAAACCTGACGGATAGCAGGCAAGGAAAACGTTATTTTGTCTTTTTTTTTTTTTGCTTGGCACATTCTTATGAAGAACAATCACATTGTTTTCATAGACTCTGCTTCCTTTTGTTATGACAATTAGGTAAACGTATGTGGGGGAACAATGTTACATCACAAAAGCATCAATTTGGATGCGTCAAGACGACTTCTTTCTGCAATCCAAACATGCAAATTAAAAATAATTTGTTTTAAATGATCCGAAGGGTGTTGAATCATCCTTGTTTGCCCTGCGATGTGAACTGTTTTTTAATTCAAGGAAACAATTGTCTATTCAAAACGTTCTTAATTAGATTCTTCCAGAGGCTGATCTTCAGAAGAGGCAACTTTCAGAAAACTATAATAGATACATCAACCTAGACTTGTGAATTTATATATTTTACCAGAAAGAGGCTGATAAGGATCAAATATTCTGCATGAGCCAGATGGTAAATTAAGAACATGCCTGGTATCTTACCATCTGTTCTGGTAATCAGATGAGCTTTTGGGTGAAATGTAGTTGTATTTTTATATGTCTCAGACTTACCCACCCTACTGCTCCCATTTCAAAAAATGAGTGATGGGCAATAGGATATTTACTTCATATAAATAAGGCTCCGGCACACCTGTCATCCCTGTAACAACAGTCTGTCATGTTGGTAATTATTCTATAAGTGGGTGTCAATAGGATTTAAAGGTAAACAGGTCTAGATGTGGTGTTTTTAGCTATCAACCAGGTGCTCAGTCAGATAAATGCCTTTTAATTTTTGTCAGCCTTGATGACAGCCATTATTGTCCCATTAAGGGGATTGTCTAAAGCTGGTGTGATCTGACAACGTGCCAGCATTGTCTTTTATCGGACCTTCTCGAGGAGAAATTATGTCACATCCACCTGAGACCTGCTGTGAAAGATAATAGAATTTTCTCCTAACACTGATTCACTTCCCTGGTTCACTAAATTGTCTTTATTGTCTCTCTTTCTCCCTCTTTTCCCCTGCACCCTCAGCATTTGTGACACTGCTAAATGGGGAACAGGCGCAGTGTGCCATCAAAGAGTTCCACCAGCATGTGCTAAGGGACAGGGAGATATCTGTGCAGCTGCAACCAACAGACGCTCTGCTGTGCATTGCCAACTTGCCCTGCGCGTTCACCCAGCAGCAGTTTGAGGAGTTGGTACGGCCTTTTGGTAACTTGGAGCGCTGCTTTCTGGTGTATAGCACCTCCACTGGCCACTCCAAAGGCTATGGCTTTGTGGAGTACATGAAGAAGGACTCAGCTGCAAGGGCCAAGTCAGAGCTTTTAGGTAAACAGCTGGGCTCCCGCATGTTGTATGTCCACTGGACCGAGGTGGGCTCCCTCACTTACCCACTGCTGCACTCTAAATGCCTGTGTGTGGATCGCCTGCCCCCGAGCCTGCTGACAGCCCAGGACCTCCGCAACGCCCTGGCTGACACCCATGCACCAGTATTCTGCCAGGTTAACTTCACCACACACAAACAAATCACACATTTCTGAAGAATAATCCTTTTCCACCAAGAATAATGAATCACACTGCACATTGAATCTAAAACTGTTAGACCTGTAGCGTATGGTCAATCATTAGGAAAATAGCAGTTTTAAGTATTCTTATTGTAAACTTCAAATTCCTATTGCTCTCATGCAAACATGCTATAAACATTAGATGTTTCTCATTTGAGATCTTGAAAATGTTCTGTAGTCAGGGTCTTTCATTCCAGTAGATTGTTTCCCATATACAAGGCATTTAATGATGTCACCATTTGCTGGATGACTGCTATATTTACAGTATCCGGCATGATGAAAATAGCTGTTAGTCGCAGCTTTGGTTTTGTACCACTTTTTTAGTTTTGACATCGATTTGTAGGCACAGTTTAACTCCTCACTCAACATCATACTTGCTGTTAACTCTAGGGCTGAGCGGTAAATGGGTAAAATCGCTAAATCCGATTTATGCTTAAGTAATGAAATTCTCAATTTTTACTCCTTGGGCTCTCAAAGTGTACATCCTTCCCCCTTTTTTTTTACCTCCTACAAAGACTCACACAACACCATGACTGCAAGCCACAGTGACAATTTTGCTTTTGAAAAACATTTTTACATTTCATAAAACAGAATGACATTAGCAAAACACTTTTATCAAGGCCAAAACAAAGTAACATAAGAAAACAAATGAAAAAACATCAAACTATTTTACAAGCAACAAGACTTTACAAGTGACTGAACATTTTTACCAGTCCTGAAACAAAATTACAAACGGTATATTCTAGGGGTGCAACGGATCAAAAAACTCACGGTTCGGATCGTATCACGGATTTGAGTCACGGATCGGATCATTTTTCGGATCAACAAAAAAAAAAAAAAAAAAAGAAAGAAGACAAGACAAATACAACTTTGTCCCTCTATTTATTTTGTAAAACTCTTTGCCCATTAAATAAAAACAACATTCAACTCAAAATTTACTGCATGTGCAAAGCACCCTATCTGTGGGCCCAGTCCTGCCTCATTCACTGCATTTCATGGCATGGCAAGTGAAGGAGCAGAGGAACTTCAAAAGTTTCACTCCATTCTTCTTTCATTTGCTGATTTTCACCGTCCACTTTTCTTTGAGCAGCAAACTGTGAACACACCGTTTTATTCTAGGGTCCTACAATTGGCAAAGTGCCAACATGTGAACTGCTCCATAAACGAAAGTGAAAGTTAAAAATTGCACTCGCAGCATTGGACTCTAAGTGACCCAGTAACAGCCTGTCTGCGTATCGTTGACATGGAGAAAAAAATCCCGGTAAACACAAGGTGACCCGACCAAAACAAAGAGTGAAGGAGTAACAGTTCGGGGGCCACAAATAGGCGGCCGGATGCGGCCCGCAGGCCGTGTATTGACGGCCTCTGGTCTAGTGGGTGCGCGACGGAATTTCATTACGTGGCTCAAGCACATTCAGCATTCACTGTATTTCACAGGGAAACCAAAATGCTCCAATACATGTGACTTCCAAGATGCAGGAGGGTTATAATGTTCCTCTGCTCCTTCACTTGCCATGACTACCACTGCGCTTGACGAGTGAGTTGATGCGCAACCTTTTTTTTTTTTCCATCAACCGATCCGCGGACCACGTCCGTGCCGAACCGTGGAGAGGCATCCGTACGGATCACGGATCAACGATGATCCGTTGCACCACTAGCATTTTCTGATGGAAAGGGAATGTACCAATGATTTTCGAATTAAAACTTGCGGTAATACGAAAATGTGCAACATCCGGGGAATTAATATATATATTTGACATTAACAGCCCTGTTTCCAGTTAAATATCTTGATTCAGAGTGATAAGAGAACACCTCAAAATGTGTTCCTGCCAATCACAGCTATATCTGATTTTGGAATTTCAAAGTAAAAACCTTTGGAAATATAGCATATACATTTAATTTGAAATTCCAAATCAGATATAGGCGTTATTTTATTTTGAAAATCATTGATACATTCCCTTTCCATAAGAATCTGCCGTTTGTAATTTTGTTTCAGGACTCGTAAAGTATTCCGTGGCTTGTAAAATTGTCTAACCACTTGTAAATTTGTTTTCTTAAATGTTAATTTGTTTTGTCCTTGGTAAAGTGTTTTGCTAATGTCATACTGTTTTATAAAATATAAAAGTGTTTCCCAAAATGTAAATTTGCCTCCAACGTTAAGTGTTTCTTCCTTTTTTAAATTTGCATTGCACTTCCTTGCCACCGTAGCCACCATTAAATAGAGTATTTTCCAAAAAGAGGCGCAGTGCCACAGTCGAGTCAGTTGCCTAGAATTGATTTCATACACTCAACACCATCACACCAATACCTGTTCCTCCTGAAACAATGACAGGTGGGAACTAATGTTCACAACAAAATAAGGGGATGCTAAATAGCAACTTACTCACTCAAACAAAAATAATACTTTACATGCTGTGAATAAAAAGGAAGTAATTTAAATAAATAATGATTATAAACTTGATTCAGTTACCCCCCCAAAAAAGCAGTGATTTTTTTTCTTTTGAATTATACCAAATCCACCACGGTGTCCTCTAAGGTTACAATGTGGTACCCATTTGAGTTTTTTCTTTTTCATTAAAAAAAAATGGAAGAAGAGGGAGAAGAATTATAATTGTAAAACAAGTTTGATGTGAAAAAGTCTGAGATTTTATTTTCAGGCCATATCGCCAAACCCTAAATGACCCACTTCCTCGTTCTAACTCAGTCATGGTTTCTTTGTGCAGCTGTGTTTGCTTAATGCTGACAGCTGTCTGCTGTTTTATGAAATTAGAAAGTGACCTCTGAAGGACTAGCTGTGGCAAGAATCATTTTGTGCTATTCCATTCAACAATGTCGCTTTGAGTACCTTTGACCTTTGCCCCAGATTCTGCCCACAAAAAGTTTCTATAGTAGTGAGCATTGCTGGTTTCTATGGCGATGACCACCTGACACGACCCCCCCCCCCTCCAGGTGGTGTCATTCATCTGCTGTTTCTGGAATGAGAGAGAGGGATGTCCTTTGAGCACGTCACACATAGCGGTTCTTTTCTGCTGGTTTCAGGGTTTTTCAGAATCCTGTGCAAAAGCAGTGGTGTCTTAGGATCATGTGATGCTTTATAGGAAACGGGCGAGTTGGTAACAGTCGTTTTAACAACAGACTATGACATAATGAAATGATGTGATTAAACTGAGGCCACATGTAGTGACTGGTCAGTACAGGTCATTAAATTTCACAACTAGTATAGTGCTCTTCACTGATTCTAAAAATGTTACAGCATTCACAACTGATATGAATGAAAAAACTTCACAGAGTATTCCAACATACGTGCAATAAGCTAAATGGTTTGTCTTCCTCTCCACAGCTGGCACAGGGACAAGATGGAAGTTTCCGACGTTTTGCCGTGCTAGATTTTGCTACCGCCGAGATGGCCGAGGAGGCCCAGCGGCTGACTGATGGCAGGCTGCTGGGTGGGACGCACATCAGGGTGTCCTTCTGTGCCCCTGGTCCTCCTGGAAGAAGCATGCTGGCTGCTCTGATTGCTGCCCAAACGATGGTATATCAGTCACAGTGATGTGTTCTCACAGCCAGAGTGCCATTGATTTTGAGCTTCTTACCTTTCTTTTATCCTCCCTCCCTTCAAGGCTGTGAACAGGGGTAAAGGTCTTCTCCCTGACCCCACTGCCATACAGATACTCACAGGCCTCAATAACCCTGCCACTCTTAAGATGCTGCTCAACCCACTGTCGCAGGGAAACAAGCAAGGTATGCAGTTCATACCACCTCTTAATGCTTCTTACTTTTAGGATGTGTTCTGATTCTGTGGATACTAATGTCCTCTCTGTGCAGGCCTCCTCGGCGCTGCTCCTACAATGCCCTTGCTGGCCAACCCCGCCCTCTCTGCTGCCCTGCTCCAGCTGCTCCTTCAGAACCAGGCCAAGGCCCAGCAGGTATCTCTTCCTCTTTATGCCCCTTCTGACATGTGTGCACCCTTAGCTGCTGAGCTCCTTTTGATTCATCTTCTCCTGCTCCTTCCTTCTTGACTATTAGCAAGCCTTTCTGGGAAATCATCTACTGTGGGCTCAGGTGCTGCATAATAAAGAGAACCCTCTCGTTCCTTGTGTGAGTTATAATGGTGTTTTAGTTTGGCTCTATCGTCTCAGTGTGTGAGACAGTAGCAAAGTGAGTGAATCCTGATCTTTTGATTAAGTTGGCTCTAAAAAGGTAATGCCCTGGTAGGTAAGCTCTTACTAGATAAGTGTGAGGTATATTTCTGTGTGTGTGTTTTTGGAGTGTTCTTTTTTGAGTGGTGCTGAGCAATATGGTGGTTGCATTTCTGTTTTTTTGTGCACAACTAAGTGTTAATATTCTGTGAGGGCATAAGCTTACAGGTGGTGAGTAGGCCTCGGTTCTGTGCTCAGTTAGTTTGAACAGTTTCGTAGCCAGGCCGTATGACCCTTTTGTGACACTCAACTCTCCTCTTTCCTTTGGCCAGCAGGCAGGACTCATCGGGGAGAATCCTCTGGCTGCTCTGCCCGTCCAGCAGGGAGTACATCTGCTCGGAGACCTGCCCCAAGGTTTGGCAACGGCTGACTCCAGCCTTAGCTCCTTTTTAAAACCCCAGCGAAAACATGCAGTGTGTGACTAAAGGCTGATTTATACTTCTGCGTCTCCCCTACGCAGCAGGGGCTGACGCGGACATGAGCCCCACATACTTCTGCGTCGATGTGTCAGTGTCGTGCAGCAATTCTCCTCCGAAACGCTTGAGGGCAGTGTGGTCTCTCTGATAGCCGGTCGCCTGCTTCCGGTCCTGCTACGATCTCTGTTTACTTTTCCACATCGATTCAGAGCGTGTTCTGTTAATCTACAGCTGATACATGTTGCTGTTTATCATACAGACATGATTACATGAAGAATAGAGAGGAGGAGATGAAATACACGGCAGATGTGTGGCCGATGTCCGGGATCCCGCAAGTGCTGTGAATGCGGGAAAGACAAAGCCGTCGAGCGGACCAATCACAGAGCTTGCGGTCCGCGTCGGCTCGACGCGTAGTTACATTTTGGAGGAGGTGCACGTCAGCTACGTGCATAGGCCTCTGCATAGGTACGGGAGCTACGCGGACCTACGGCGTAGGCTACGCCGTCGATTCGACGCAGAAGTATAAATCAGCCTTTAGTGTAACATCTGTGGGTCTCATTGCCTTTTTAATTGTGGCCCCTCCTTAAATGAGTGTTTGAAAAGCTTCTAAATATTTACATGAAGTAATGGTTCAAATTAACACATCGTCAAAAAACCTTGTATCTCCAAAACCATTACTTTCCCAATGTTTTTCACATAACTAAACACTGCGTGTGATTCAACCACATGCCTTTTCAAAAACTTTTCATCTGTTTAATTTTAGAAAACCACAGACCGCTTTACAGCCTATGTCATCATAGAGGCGTATGCACGTTTTGGCAATGGAAGCAGCGTTTAGCTTCATTCATTCAGACTAATTACTGAGCTTTAAACACTGAATTAATACTGTTGGCCGCATCAAAATGTCTGGTTGTTCTGTGGTTGGTTCCCCGGACTTAAGCTCTCCAGAATTCAGACAGGAGTACGACCGTTTCCGAGCTACCAGTGTTATGGTGTTAAAAGTGACCGTGCTAACTGGTGACGTTCAACCGAACATGTCGGCGACTGTCACGACTACAACAGCTGTTGAAACATGAAAAGGGTTCTCATGAATGCATTTTACTTTAATGTGTATTGTGATATAAAAATTAACTCATCAGATATGTGTTTAATGAAAAACTAAAAGCATTTGTGAGACTGACACACACCAGTTAACAGGGTCACACTATACACTGAAACACCAGCAGCGTTTGTGGCTGCAAGCCATTAAATCTCTTCTTTATCCCACCTCGGTTCAATCAGGTTTGACTGTAATTAAATAACACTTACTGCTGAACATCTGAACCCAGAAAAAAGTTGGTTTTCATGTTAACATTTATACTGCGGTATATTATCAGACAAATAACCGCTGACTAGCAACTAGAAATCACAGAATCATTATTATCCTGATCTGTACCGGTGCGCTTTGCTGTCTGGACTTAGTTTTCTGGCTCGTTTGTTATGATCCAGGTCTCAGATGTAGCAGGCTTGTGAGCTCGTCTATGGCATGAGAAGGATTTCTTATTTCTAGTTACAAGTTTATGTCTGGATATTTGTACATTTCCTCTACATATTTGTAATGTAGTCCTAAGCATGGACTGACTTGTGTGCTTAATCACTCTGGTGTACACGCTGGTTTCTCTACTAAAGACGTCCGTCAACTAAATATCTGTCCACTTGTAGATGTTTTCTATCCACTCACGGATTTCATACAGAGCTGGAAGTTGTTTAGTGTTTGTAGAAGTGAGTTTGTTTCTGTAATAATTGCGGTTTTGATGGTTAACTCCCTTGGGTAGCTTGGCAAACTATTGTAGTCTGCAGTCTTTCTTTTGCATTAATTAACAAAATAAATAAACAAAATGGAGATACAAGGTTCCTGCCTGACAGTTAAGAAAGAAACCCTATTTGACACAAAAGTAACTAACATACTTAACTTACCAAACTGCCAAGTTAGATTCTATCAATTACAATTTTAGTCAACCCCCTATGTTACCCCCCCCACACACACACACACACAGGTGGTGTAGTCTCAGGCGTGGGTCTTCAGACGGATTCTCTGAACCCCCTAAAGCCGATGCCACTTGGCAGAGCCCTGATGAGGGAGCAGGAGTCCCCAACAGCAGCTTGTACCTTCCCACAGACTTCCTCTCCCACCCTGCAGGGCATCTCCTTGCCTCTGATGGGTGGGATGATAGGGACAGATGGCTTCACATCACAAGGGGTGAGCTCCTCAGTCATTTCCATAATCTAACCTCTTTAATGTGACTCTGTCCAGCTTTGTATCCAAAATGTAAATGAGTTGCTCTCCTTCTCTTGCCAAAAGAATCACCTCTTCTCTCTGTCAGGTTTCCATTCTCGGTGATCCTCCCAAAGATGTGAACCATCCCCAGAGTACCTTTCTCAGTGTCAACAATGGCTTTCCCTCAGGTGAGCTGTTTGCTTTTTTAGAATAATTTATGTAATTTTTGCCTCTGTGGTTCCAAAGTTTCTTGTCAGATTTGCCTTTGATTGCTGCATCAGGACAGGTATTCAATTAATCTATTCCATCATATAATGTGCTACTGCCCTCTTCTACACAGGAGGAAGCTGCAGACCTCATCCCTATAGGAAGAGGCCAACTCTTAGTAATGTGTCCAACCAGCACACACACCAGAGCATCCAGCCAAATTACAACCTTCGCTACCAGGACTCCTGCACCCTAGAGTATTCTCCTCTCCACCAGGTAAGCGTCCATGTTTATGAGCTTAAAGATGTTGTTAAGTGCAGCCTTATGATATCATTAAAGCTGGGGTTGGTAGTCTCGGAACTAGCATGAATTTGAATGTAGCATTTCCTCATGACTCCGTCTAACCCCTCGCCCCTTCCCCTCAGAGCTCCTCTAAAATGACGCCCCCCGCTCACATGCACGAGCGTTGTGACTTGTGACCATATGCATTATCCAGTTGTACCCGTGACACGATATCAGGAGAAAAGTTATAACACATATAATACTGTAACAGCTTTACTGTTTGTTAAACGTGTTCAGTTCTTAATTCCTACAGTGTTGACGGTTAGTGAAGGCATCAGGAGACTGAGGTGTAGAGTGTGCGAGCGGCAGAGAGGAGAGACAAGAGAAGTTTTTCATTCATTCAAACATTGATTGTTGCTTTGTTGGTTGGCGTGATCACAGCCGACAGTGACCGGTTATTAAAACTCAACGTGTTCACGACTCGGCTCGTCATCCCTACAGAGTCCGGACGGACGCTCCGAAACATCTACATTTTCTTTAGGACTTACTAAATGTCATTAATTATTTTGCTTGTCAGAGCCCCCGTGGTGACAGCTTTTTAGACTCTGATCCGGACTACAGTCCTGAGTAAAGCACCTCATCGGGTCAGAGGGGACAGGCCCGAGGTCGAGCGAGAGGGGCGGTCAGTAGAGTCAGGGGAAGCAGAGGCAGGGGACGTAGAGTGCACGCTGAGGAAATGTACGCGCAGAACGGCAGGACGGGATTTGATTGGTTTAAAATTTGGGGACCCAAAAAACGCTGATTGGTTGGTGTTCTCCCAGGTTTACTCTGGCTGTAGAGTAGAACACATTATGTATTGATTGCCATCAGGACATAAAGATAATTTTAACCAGTATAACAAAAAATGTATCTAAATCTGACTACCAACCCCAGCTTTAAGATCTATTGAATGTCTGCTCATTATTGAAATAGCTGCTATTAAAGGAGGAAATGGCAGAACAAATCTGATACCCATCTGGTGTTTCTCCTCAGGATCCTATGGCCCACTTATATGAACAGCAGGAGAACATTGATGGAGCCCTGGCAGGATTTGGCCATCAGGTATTGTTGAGTTAATCATCACAGGACTGTGTGATACCCTTAATGGTTTTATGTTACACATTTTCTCTCCTATTGATGACGACACAGGTGTGGGTTTCCACTCTTGCCTAGGGCTGGGTGATAATTTGGTTATGATAATTATCGTGATATATATTATTTCTCAATATCAATATAATAAATGTTCGATGAAAAATGTGATATATTCAAACCTGTAATTACAACCCCCAACCACTGGAAGGGAGGGAGCGCTAGTTGCCACCTAACATTAGACAGAAGAAGAAGACAGTAGGTAGCAGGCATAGGGTGCTTCTCAAAGCTCTAAATGTCCTTCTCGCGTCTCTTCCTCGCGTCTTAGTCCTGCCCACCAGAAATGCGAGGAAATGAAACGAGAGGAAAGAGGAGATTTGTATTTAGAGAAATGAGACGTCCTCTCCTCCGGAGCGTCACGTGAAGCGACGTCGGTTTGTGATGACGGCTTTAACAGCTGTTTGTGTCTGCATACATGTTCACTGTAATAACTCTGATCAATATAAACAGTAACAGAGCTCTGTCTCTGTGCTTTACCTGTTTAACATACATCTGTACATGAAGAGAATCTGCTCTCTGTTTATTCTGTTTATTCTTACTCTTCATGAAGAAAACGAGAACAAACGGGGACATTAACAGGAGGAATAACTGATCATTAATATATATTCTATCTATGATATTAGTAGGGGTGAGCCCGACTAAGGATTTTCTTAGTCAAATCTGATTCATCAGATTTTGCCCATAGTCGACGAATAGTCGAATGTTTGTTGTTTTTCCTTATTGACCCAAAGTCTGCATGATGGTGACCGCATGACAATATTACTCATAACCATTTACAATTAAGAGACTCGTAGCTTAAAGTAAAAGGGACAACATAATATTATAAGCATAAAACTTAGATTTTTTAAATCTATATTGCAAAAACAACGTGGTGATGGAGAGAAAACTAAAATAAGGCCACCATCTGTTAAACATGGAACAACGTGTCGTTATAGAATAAGGAATCAGGAGATATTTAAACAGTGTTCACACAGCGGAGAGCAGCGCTGCAGTGGGTAGTTTGTCCAACTTAAGGCTAAACATTTGTATAATGTTCAAAATCAAACCTGAACCAGCTAAAGGGTTTTTAAATCTCTTAACAGTACCTTTTAAAACAGTCTTTCATCGCGTCTTTGTCCGCTTGAGTCTTTTCAAATTGTACGCGAGGAAAACCATCATGTGTACGGGCAGAAGTGCGCTCCTTGCTTTGTTGACTGTAAATCCTGTATTTGAGAATACCCTCTCTGATGGCGTGGAGGTGGATGGGATGCTGTGGATTGTTTTTGAGGCTTCGGACAGCTTTGGGTATCCCTCATCGTTCTTTTGGCCCCATACAGTTTTTGTGTGGTCCAGTAATCCTTGATCTCACAGCCCTCTTAATGAAGCTGCTCCTCATCTTCATTACTATTTTTAGGATCAACTGAAGTTTTATTTCCTGACATTTTGAGATACCATGAACGTAGAAAGATTTAAAGGCCAGCTGAGGTACGTCGGCTCCACAGGTCCCGCTAAATGGGAGAGTCCACCTTTTTAATTACCAGGGGAGATTTAATTACCACTTTAAGGGGATTTAACACTTCAAGAGCTGTTCTCAGAATTACATTAAATAAGTCTATATTTATATAAAAATAGGCTAAATGAGACACTATTTTTACAGAAACAGGAAAATAATGTAAAATTAGACATTGAGCACCCCCATGGTTTGAATGGAATGATCCACGTTTCATATGCAAATATTCGACTATGAGATTGGTAGTCGACTAAGGCTTGTTAGAACGAATCGTCGAATATTCGACTATTTGGGGTCACCCCTAGATATTAGACTCTATTACTCTATTTCATTAGACAGTGAATCTGACGAAAACAATCAGATATAACATAATCCATCCTCTGTTATATTGAATTCATGATTTTGCGATCAGTATTTTGTGTTTAAAGCTCACATCAAACACTTCAATTTCAGCTCAGACTGTTTAGAAACCAACTTTTGTTTATGAACTGTTTCAGGGCACCCTTAGTGACTGTTTTAAGGTCTGTCTTTTCTCTGTTTTTAAACTTAGCTGATGTTAAGTTTTGGTTAAGTCCGAGCCACTGCAGCGTCCAATCAGTGAGTGATATTCGATAAGGGGGCATGTCTGTCAGAGAAAAGACTTCCGCAAAGTCTGCTCTCGTGTTTCCTCAATTATCCCTCCTCGGATCAGTCTCCTCGCTCCTCTCTCCTCTCTCCTTCAGCAGCGTTTAGAGCTTTGGGACGCAAGTTAAAATGGCATCAGTAAGCACTTCCGGTTCGGCCGAGGAGCGAGGAGACTGCAGTTTAGAGCTTTGAGATGCACCCATAGACATAAAGGGTAGACGCCGCATTGGCTGCTGGGGCGCAAGAAATACGGCCGCCATCTTGGTCCGGTCATCCTACCCATGATCCTACCTGTAAACGTAAGCTTTAAGCAGCAGAGACATCAAGATGCCAGAGCACTGTGTGGCAAAATACCTAGCATACATCACATAGAACACATATCAGAATATTCTATTACTGTTAAGCCCACTTTGAATATTAAAATACACCGAACCATGTGTCCTGTATTATAACCTACATGTATGGCGTTTGCAGAAAATAAAAAACGCATGAAAACAAGTTTAGTATTCAGCAAGTTATGATTGATTAAATGCGCTGACACTTAATTGCGGCTGTCAAACAGATTACACTGAGTGGAGCGGGTGACCGGACCAAGATGGGCGGCCCCATGGCTCGCCAGCGCCAATAGGTAGTAGCTGTCGATGCAGTGTCTACTCTTTATGTCTATGGTCGCAGGGTAAAAGGTAGGCGTGCTTAAAGACATTTGGAGCAGAATGTAAACACAGCTGAAACGCTCGCTGTCAAAATTGATGAATTTAAGAAGCTTATCAGAGAACTAAATCCCAGACACAAGCTGACAAACCATCTGGTTTCTTCAACTCTCACTCAGGACCAAAAATCTGCCTTTAAATTTACATTAAATAATGATTTGATATTTACTGTGAGTATTATCTATATCGACTGAAATGAAAAATTTTATCGTGATAACATCTTTTTCAATACCACCCAGCTCTACTCTTGTCCCATCCCACATTCACAAATGGTCCTATCCTAATTATGGAGAAATTCGTCATCTGTAATTAAAATGTGAAGTTTTTAATAACTGACTTATTGTTATAGTTTCTGTACCAGTCACATGATGTGTAGTGAAATTGGCTCCCATCCTGCAGGAAACCAACTGCATCCCATGCCTTGTAGGATTGCTGAAAAATGATCAACCTTCAATTAGTAACAGATCATCTTCTTTTTTTATGTCTGCAGCTTTCTCATCACCCAGAATTCAGTGAGCGGTTTCCTCACTACAATTTCCCTCCCAGCCCGCCTATGTCTTATTTCAGCTCCGGACCTGAGGCCTCTAGTAGCAGCAGCTTTCCCGCCACCCAGCTCAACAGGGTAAGCCCTAAAATGTTCGGTTGTTTGAGACTTTCTCTCTTTCTTTTCCAATTAACTTTTGTTTTTGTTTCAAGCTATTGATTGCTTGTCAGTATGCAAACATCAAGTCAGCGTTTGAAAGAGATAAAAAGTGAAGGATCAGATACCAGGAATAACCCCATGTCAATAATTAATGTGGAGCAGTAAGTGCATAAGCTTCTGAAGAGGTCTGGGTCACTGAGAGTTGCTTGTTTTTTCTTCAGGCTGTGGGAATGCCTCCTGTGAGCCACAGTGCCAACTACCCCCCAGGTCTGGTGAACACTGTGAAGGTAAACTACATGAGTTCTTCACTTTACCTTTTTGTGTGTTTTTTTTTTTTTGGGGGGGGGTTATATATGTATATTGATTTTACATCAAGCTTCTGTTTACCACTATACTTCTCATTTTCAGACACCCATTGGCAGCCACAAGCGAGTGTTCTCCCGGCTGATCCCATCTCCGGAGCCCAGCCCTGAGGGCAGCTATGTGGGCCAGCACTCCCAGGGCCTTGGTGGCCACTATGCAGACTCCTACCTGAAAAGAAAGCGCATATTCTAGTTCCTGTCAGATGCCTTCTTGTATACGAGTAGCCATTCAACAGCCAGGACACAATGGCATCTCTTCTGGCCTCCTCCAATGAACTTTATAAGCTTTGTGGTCTTTGGATTTGTCTCTGGTGTACTTCTGTGAGTGACCCCTGGAGGGTGCTGGGGAGGTGTGTGTGTGTGTGTGTGTGTGTGTGTGTGTGTGTGTGTGTGTGTGTGTGTGTGTGTGTGTGTGTGTGTGTGTGTGTGTGTGTGTGTGTGTGTGTGTGTGTGTGTGTGTGTGTGTGTGTGTGTGTGTGTGTGTGTGTGTGTGTGTGTGTGTGTGTGTGTGTGTTTTAATTTTTCCCTTTTTATTTTTTACTTTTAATTTCTCGTTGAAAAACTTGTACAGTGAGAAAAAAGGTTCATTAGCTAATGAAGTCTTTTCTCCAAGTGTTTTTAAATTCCAGTGTTGAGTGGTGTATCGGCAGACCTACACATAGTTTGGCCAGTTTTTTTAGTGGCAGTCTCAGGCTGCTCTTTGTTTGACACCTCAAGTGATATCTGCGATTTCACGCAAAATAACTTGCATAGTGTAAAAACAAGCTATACTTTGAAGGCTCTAATGTTTTTTAGAGCCTTCATGTTTCCTGTAAAAAGTTCCGTTGTTTGTGTCCTGTGAAGGTTTTTTTGTGTTGTGGTGTTTTTCGTCTCCCCTTTCCTTCCACATGATTTCATATTTACCTGTATGACTCCTTGATTCAGGCCTCTTCTCATTCGTTAACATGCAGCTTTCCATCCACCAATGACAGCTGTATGTACCTGTCTTAATGTTATGACACTGAAGCTTTTCAACAATTCTGCCCAACTTACTTGTTCCACGTCGGTTGTCTTTACAAGCCACACCCTCCAACATGTTTAATGTCTGTTCTCTACACTGGTTGTCTAGTGATGCACTTGGAGGGCACAGCTCACAGTCCTCAATCCTCATCTGTTCTCACTGCTTTGAGGTGCCGTTTTCCAGCCTTGTCTCACACAACACACATGTTGTTCATTTGTTGAATATTTTCTATGTTTATTTGAGTTAAGTTTTCAGAGTTCCATCTTGAATGTCTTTTTGAGAGTCCAAACACCACACCTGGATTGTTGAGTTGGTTGAATGGAGTGGTGGACATACATTGTGTGCTGTCTCTTCAGCTGCCAGCAGGTGGTGAATACAGGAACATTTACCATATCTCCTCACCCTCAGAGGCTTGAGTTTGCTTCTTTAGGTGGGTAGTTGGCAGCTGGAGCAATGGACGCAGTCTGTGTTCAAAGTTTAGAGTAATGGTGGGAGTTTAGTCTGTGTGGGGGGGTATCAAAGGAAGCTAGTGGCAGGTGACTGGTCAGTGACAGACTTGTCCTGTTTTTGTTTATTCTTTTTTTTATCATCTGTTTGACGGTTTGATTGTGAAAACTCAATTACCTCTGACTTCTGCAAGGAAATGCAGCTACACTTGAGCCTTAACAGTGTTTTCTGTGATATCATCCTGCCCTGTGTTGGCTTCCCTCTACATAATGCATTTCTGTGTTATTTGCTGTGTAATTAGTTAAGATTGATCATTTTTTTCCAGTCCAAATCTTTTGTTTTCTTTATCGTACCTGCCTCTGGTCCGGTGTTTTGAATGAATTTGCTGCTCCTCATGTTTTTTGTGTTTTTTGCCTGTTTGTTTAAAAGCTGATGTGACAAAGAGTGCTGCCACAGCAGACTGCTCATGTTGTGTATGGACAAAGAGATACAGCTGTACATCACAGTCATCCACTTAAATTGATTTGATTCAACCTGCTATCTTCTCCTCTGTACCACCATGGTTGTCTCTGTATGTGTGTGATGTGAGCAAGTAAATGTTATTTAAACTCATGCTGTTGTGAACTGGTCTTTTAAAACTCGCACAAGATTTAAACAAATATTCAACTTATCAAAAATGTTTATTTATACACTCTGGAATTCGTTACCATACGCTCAATTCTGTGTGGTATGGTGGCCAACAGCTTTTGGCACTGCTGAGGTGTTATTGATAGGTGTTATTATTGCCCAGGTTGCTTTCATATCAGCCCTCAGCTCATCTGTATTTTTAGGTTGGGAGCTTCTCAGCGAACTAGCAACATTTTGGTGTTGTGGGCAGGTGCAACCTGCATCTCCATAATTCCATGTCATTAGATGGAATTACAAAGTGCTTTAAAATCTCCTGTGAGACTGCTGCATTGACTTTGGATTTGATGAAACACAGTGGCCCAAAACCAGCAGATGACATGGCACCCCAAATTCTGGAATCCCTGAACTCCCTATTCTCGTTTTTCCTCTTAGTCGGTGCTGTCGACGGCCTGCTGCTGTGGATGTTCCGAACTCAAGCAGCAACAGCTACTACTATCCGTCTCATCACTCTCTCATCTCTCCCTTTTTTATTTTACTCTATCCCTCTTTCCAACCCCAACTCAGTCAGGGAGATGGCTGTCTAACATGAGTCTGGTTCTGCTCGAGGTTTCTGTCTGTTCGAAGGAAGTTTTTCCTTGCTGCTGTAACTAGCTAAATACTGCGAGGTGCAATGCTCATGGTGGATTAAGATGAGATAAGATTGAGTCCTGTTGGTAAGATGGGACTGGATCATATCCTGTCCTGGTGTTGGGTCTTTGATAATAAATTAACAAAGAGTATGGTCGAGACCTGCTATGTTTGTAAAGCCTCAGTCCACTCCTTGTGAAGCTCCTCTAAATTATTGCATCAACTTTTCTGGACCATCCTCTCAAGGCTGTTGCTTGTGCACCTTTCCACACTTTTTATATCCATTCAAAAATTGTGTTTTGATGTGCTCTAACAGCCAGCCTTTTCAGCATTGACCTGTGGTTCTCCCTTCTTGTGGAGGCCGACGATGATTGTCTCCTGGACAACTGTCAAGTCAGCAGTCTTCCTCATGATGGTGGTTGCATGTACTGAACCAGAGTCTTGATCCAACGTGTAGAGTCTTGTAATCTTTTGAGTGATCTGTTTGCTTGCAGTACCAATGAAACATTCGCTTGTGTCCTTGAAAAAGGGGGAACTAGGCTGGCGCCCCACAGGGATGTGTTCTCTCCCCACTGCTCTTCTCCCTCTACACCAATGACTGCACCTCAGGAGACCCCTCGGTGAAACTCCTGAAGTTCGCAGACGACACCACCGTCATCGGTCTCATCCAGGACGGAGACGAGTCTGCTTACAGACAGGAGGTGGAACAGCTGGCTCTCTGGTGTAGTCAGAACCATCTGGAGCTGAACCCGCTCAAGACGGTAGAGATGACAGTGGACTTCAGGAGAAGCCCCCCCCCCACTCCCCCCCCTCACCATCCTGAACAGCACTGTCTACTGTGGACTCTTTCAGGTTCCTGGGATCCACTATTTCCCGGGACCTGAGGTGGACCTCCCACATAGACATAATCAGAAAAAAGGCCCAGCAGAGGATGTACTTCCTGCGTCAGCTCAGGAAGTTCAACCTGCCCCAGGAGCTGCTGATCATGTTCTACACCTCCATCATCCAGTCTGTTCTGTGTACCTCCATCACTGTCTGGTTTGGCTCTGCAACCAAACTAGACAAACACAGACTGCAACGGACTATAAGGACTGCAGAAAAAATCATCGGTGTCGACCTGCCCCCCATCCAGGACTTGTACCGGTCCCGGGCCAGGAAACGGGCAGGTAGCATCACCGCTGACCCCTCACACCCTGGACACAAATTCTTCAAACTCCTCCCCTCCGGCAGGCGCTACAGATCACTGTGCGCCAAAACAACCCGCCATAAGAACAGTTTCTTCCCCCAGGCTGTCACTCTGATGAACACTAAACCATAACAGTGTCATACCTGTCAGATAAATACTCTCTGTAAATATACATGTAGATACACAATGCAACAATTCTCAAGCAGAATTCCATATTTCTATTTTTTGTATTATTTAACTACTATTTTATAATGTAAAACTACCTCTGCAACTCACCACTGCACTTTATATTATTATTTTAGCCTGTACATATTAGTCATGCCTACTTGTTGTTTCTTTGTATTTATAGCTACGGTTATTGTTATTATATTTTTATTTTATTTTTTATTGTAGTTCTTATTCTTATTCCTATTCTTATACCTTGTACAAAGAGAGCACAGTTTACTAAAGTCAAATTCCTTGTGTGTTCAAGCATACTTGGCGAATAAAGCTGATTCTGATTCTGATTCTAAAAAACACTAAAGATGTTTTCCAAATTAGGATGCACCAACTAATATTTATTTGTATTAAATAGAAAGTCATTTTAATGCAGTCAGGGCGCAATGAGGAACAATTCTACCATGCTTAATATGAAGAACCAGAGAGAGCTGTTTTCAATCATTGCACCAATAACCATTTGCACTCTTGAAGGCAGATCTTGTACAGCAGAGAGAATGTGTCCAAACATCTGCTACCACAGTCACTAGGGCTGTTTCCGAAACGGCCTGCTACATACTACTTACTAATGTACTAGGCAGTAGGTATTGCCTACTACATACTGCATTTGAATTTAGTATGTAGTATGACTGTTCTGTCCGATCTGTCATGCAGCATGCTGAGCCAGACTTCGCTGGATTTCCGGTTTCGGAAAGCGGAAGTAAACAACGGCGAAGCCGATAAATAAAAAGCTTATTTAGCATCCATTTATGATTTAAAAAGTTAGGAAGTGGTTTATATGTAATTTGATAACTCTCACAGCACCCAAAAACGGATTTCCTCCCGTCAAAAAATGAGGAAAAAGAAAAAGCAGAACGAGCGCTGTGCATTATGGGAAACAGTACGCGAGGAAGACTGGTCCGATGCACACTGAGATATTTTCCCGAATCAGTAGACATCCGGGGAGTTTTGGAATACTGCAGATTTTGCTCTTGTTCACATACTACTTACTACATACTGAATTTTGGACATATCAGTACGTACTGCTAGTATAGTAGGCAATTTCGGAAACAGCCTAGGTGTGTGCTAGGCTGCAAGATTCCATTCAATAAACTTTATTGACATCAACACAACAGAGACAAAGACATGCATCATGAATTCATGTCTCTTTTTTCAGAATGGAACACATAACCAGGAGACAATGACTTGAATAATTGTGTAAGTGTTCAATAAAGTCCATAATGCCACATAATTGTTAATTTACCTGCCTGAGCAGACACAATGCAAATTTATCTGCTTACTTCAGTCACAGTGTGTTATCAGTAAGAAGCCGGGAGTGTAAGCTTATCACTGCCGTGAATGTGACCTGCATGAATGTTAAGCAGGTTATTATTGCTGTGAGGATGATTTGTGCCCACTGATGAATAATTACTTAACAACAAAGTCACATATCAGCTGTAGAGGCTGATAACAGGTTCCTTAAGACAGAAAAACAACAGTAGCAAAACACGTTGAGCTGAGAGGTGAAAATAATTATGTTTCATTTTGATAAGTCTGGATGTAAAGCCTGGCATGATGACATTTAGATTAAAAAGAAACTGAAGAATTAATTGGAATTCCAGCTACATTGTGTTTTTGGTCTCCGTGTTGAGAACCCTAAGGTAACAGCATGTCAATTGCGCTTTTATCAGGCAGAAACTGAGCTTTTAGTGGACTACCCTGGAGATTGGCTGTGTGGCAGCACTACATGCTTTGCATTACCGCCCGTCAGCCTTCAGACGAGGTGCTAGGAGGCAAGAGGCGGTGAAGAGAGCTCCTCGTACCCCCTTGGCTGCCATCAGATCGAAAGGTTTTGATTGAATGTTATTTTTGTAGTCCCAGTGAGCCCTGAAAAACTGTACTGCAGATGGAGCTTCCCCCTGCTGGGAAAAACACACCTGTAGTACCCTGGTTAAAAAAAAACTCACCTTCTGAACACTGATGTTGTTGTTTGTGGCACTCCCAGTAAACAAAAAATAAATAACTATTTTTGGGTCTGTTAAGGAATAAATAGACACCTTCTTGTTTTATTTAAACACCATGATGAAGAGAATACAAATTCAACACTGCAAACAATGATGGGGTCATTTTTTTAAACCTTCTGGCATTATATCAATCTGTTTTTCCAAGCTGATGGGTTCAATTCTGCCATATCTGTCTGTAATGCTTCATGCACCCCTGAATTATGCTCATATACCTGCAGCCAGTCTACCCAGAGTTCTCAGAGAGATCCACAGAGGCTCGGTTGACGCTGTGTCAGACACATTTAGATTTCTGCCTTTCATATTTCCACCCACACAGTCATCCCGCACAGTTGCTGGTGAATGCTGCTGAACCTGCGATTTTTCCAAATACACAACGGAAGGAGGACTGGCTCTGGTGCAGATAACTGCAGCATCATTTATCACAACTTACAAGCAGAAAAATAAAAAGCAACTAATATTTTTACCTGCACCTTTCTACGTGTTGTCAATGCTGAAAATGTATCTGCCCCCTCACTCTTTACAGCCTATGTGTTCCGTATATGAAAGAGGTATTGAAGTATACAGTTTAACTGCAGTCTACGTACAAAATGCACGCTTAATTCTCATATGCTGTGATTTATTACAGCTTTATTTCAGTATAGCAGCAATAAAATGTAACCAAATAGAAGATGTCACAAGTGCTGTTTATAGCAGGATTAGTCATAGAAAGCAGCCCACTCCCCGCAGTGACAAACAGTCTATAAAAGAGGAGAACATCTAGATAGCCCAGGAGAAAGCTGCTGGTCTGCCTTTTGCTTCAAGAGAGGGTAGAAAGCCACTCAGCCTGAACCATGCACCTGCTTAAACACCAAACAAGATTATATTACAGCAGGGATTTCATTCCAAGCCCCAAACGCGAACCCTTATCCCCCTGAAATAAGCTCAGGTATTGTTACACCCTTTTATTTTCATCCTCCTCCAGATGATCCTCTGCACAACTTGTATATCACTAAGATAATAGAAATTAAAGCAGTGGATCTCAATGCTGTCTTATTGTTCTGATGCAGGAAGCATCATATCAGAGATCCAAAATGGCAAGATGCTCAGGACTAAAATGCAAACTCCTCTTTTGTTTGAGCTTCATACAGAATGTCTTACATTAGATGCAAAAAATAAATCTTCAATGTTTATAAAACATCACTCATATGCAGATGTAACCCAGACATTGACTGTAGCTGTGACCTAACTTAAAACTCCAGCAGGCTGAGAGCTTTACTTGAAAGCGAAAAAAAAAACCCCACTCTTAGAAGTATCTCTTTAACTTGTATCTCATGTTGAATGATCTCCCCTGACCAACACCAACTTTCTCAACATTAAAGGGCAGCCCTCTTTTTCCCTTTCTTTTCGAGTCAATATTTCCATCCAGCACGACAAGTAAACGATGATAGAAAAGAAAAAGCAAATCAAGTATACTCCAGTGTCAAAAATGTATCGAGCCACTGAAGTTCAAAAAGTGAAACATATTATCTTGGACACACACACACAAGTTAGAACCTTGTGTACCCAATAAAATTATCTTTCAAGAACAACGTTGTTGTTATCCTGTGACAAGATCTTGTGCGCACAAGGTAATAACTTAATCCCACAAGATGATAACTTGTGCTCACAATATAACCATCTTGTGGAAACAAGTTATTTATCTTGGACAATAAAGTTATCATGTGTGCACAAGATAACAATATTGTGCACACGATCTTGTGTGCACATGATGATCATATTTGGTAGTCAAGATGATAACTTGCACCCACAATATTACTATCTTGTAGGAATCCATTATTGTCATGTGTGCACAAGATATAACTTGTGCGCACAAGATATAATCTTGTCATTCTTACTATGTAACTATAGCTTTTACTATTATGTTAATAGCTTTGTGACACCAGGATTTAACTTGTCAGAAGATAATAACTTGTGCACACAGGATGATAACTTGTACAGACAAGATAGTTGTAATGTGTGCAAGATAACTAGCTTGTTCCTACAGATAATTTCTGTGCACACGATTATAACTTGTTCCAACACAGTGATAACTTGTGCACACAATATAATCATCTTGTGGAAACATGTTAAGTATCTTGGACAATAACGTTATCTGGTGCGCACAAGATAATTATTTTGTGCGCACAAGATAACAATATTGAGCACATGATCTTGTGCACACATGATGGCCATATTCTGCGCACAAGATGATAACTTGCACCCACAATATTACTATCTTCTAGGAATCCATTATTGTCAATTGTCATGTGTGCACAAGACATAACTTGTGCGCAGAAGATATAATCTTGTCACTCTTACTATTTAACTATAGCTTTTACTATTACTTTGCTAACTTGTGTGCACAAGGAAATAACTTGTCAGAAGATAATAACTTGTGCACACAGGATGAAAACTTGTATGGACAAGATAGTTGTATTGTATGAGCAAGATAACTAGCTTGTTCGTACAGGAAACAACATGCATGTGCCAAATAACTTGTTCCCACAAAGTTTTCATGTGTACACTACCAATGTTCACTTTTGGGACTTCAGGGGCTCTGTAAAAAAATGTTGATGATACTCACCATCAACATTTGAGACAAACAGGATTGGTTAACTGCTACATTTAATCATGATTTCTGTCATTTTTAATTTTTTAAATGACCAGTTGAGAGACTGTTATGCAGCTTTCATATGGATAGAATTCCTCTATAAGATATTTGCTTATGCACAATTGATGTTTGTATAAAAATATACATGTTGGATCATAATTCGCACAGCTTTCCTGGAAGTTCAGTTAAACTGTTTCTCCTCCATCATTAATATATTCAATTGCAGTTCTCGTGCATTGCAGGAGCACATAGGGAACAGACTTGTGGTCATTATGACACTTGATCCCTGTCTTTAGTTACCAATAGAGCTCACAAATGTCATTAGCAGAAGTTTTCAGAAGCTATGAAATCTACTTATCCCATCATTTGAGGTCTCAATGGTCCTCAGCTTGTCCCTAAAGTGAAACCGTGCCTCACTGGTACAGCATTACATCCTCTCCCATCTTACTCCTCCTCCTCCTCCCCCTGTCTCACAGCAAACTCACATGTCAGCAAGTTCTGATTGGTTTGGAGTAAGAACACTTTGGTGAAAATGAGGTAAAAAGCGTTTGCTCGCTCAACTGCTTGTGAGCACGTCCCAGAGTCTCTTCTGAATGATTGTGCTGTTCAGTGCATGGAGGATTCTGTAGCTCCACACTCCAACATTAATCAGCAGGAGTGTGAGTGTTTACACTGATGCATACACAGCGTGTACAGAAGGACAGTCCACACCCACAGCTGCACCACCACACAGATTTAAAAAATCCACAGAAGTTATTTCAGGGATCCTTTGAACACTTCATGAGTATGACCTGATAGCCTGAGAAACATTGTTTCACATATTAACGCAAACATGTGTAAACATGCCTGTTTCTCACACACCCACATTCTGATGTGTTCCATTTCCTTCTCATTGTCTTACATAGGTGTACACACAAACTCCAACACACATGCGGCAACACACACAATCCCATTGGCTGCCAGACTATTGCTCACTGTCAGGAAAGAGCAGTGGATTACTATTTCATGGCAGAAAGTGGATCCATTTCCCAGCATCTCTGACGCCCAATGTGTAGCCTCAGTGTGGGCCAGAGGCAGCCTGTCTGGCCTCTCATGCTCTTTCTGCTTGGCATGCATAGCTTGATGCCTTCAGTGATTGGCTGTTAGCTGTAATCCAGCTCATTCTAAGCTACATTTCTTCATCTTCAGCACACTCCTATCCAACAACTTTCAAATCTAAATGGCAAGAAAGTAGCACACATTTTCCACAGCCTGCACATCTCTCCTATCCACACACACTGAGTAAGTACAACTGCTTGGCATTTCAATTATCCCTCACAATATGAATGTATAACGTGCAGAGCCATTTGGTGAGGTTGGTCATAATAAATCAGATGCTCATGAAATGGAGTGTGCAGCCGACTCAAGAGAGAGGAACCTTTTTTTCTGCACACCACAAAGGAACACTCTGGTCACCTCTATGGTCAGCGCTCATTTCATCCTCCACCGTTCCCCCTTCCATTACTTTCTCTATTTAAGGAGCATTAAAATAAATTAAAATACATAATACATCATAAATGCAAGAGGATTTGTCACCGTCAAACATTCTCTGTCATTAGGAGTACTTTATACAGAAAAGAACATATTAACATTCATTTCCCTTCCAGTGTCATTTTATATTCAATTATTGGTACAGTTGGAAATTACTCGGATGTTACCCGAATAATTAAGAAGCTGTGCATAAGGAGTGGGATAAAAAATGGGCTACATTCCTACAGTCTGCATTCTTGTTTTCAGTTAAGGTTTTGGGCAGAGGAAGGTCGTGTCACCAAAAGCTGGGGTGTTTAATAAAAGTTTGTGTGGGCATACTTTTGCTCTTGGTCAAGGTTTTCTGAGATGAAATGAAAGCAAAAATTCTTAGAAGAACAGTGAAAGAACTAAGAAAATAACTGCTGCTAGAGTTGTTGTGTGCTTATTCACATCCTGCGGAAGCTTCAGAATCGTATGTGTAATAGTGCTGAATTTGTTTTGATGAGGTATTCAATGCAGGGCAGCTGAACTCGACTGACATGTCAAGTTTATATTCTGAAGGACTGAGTGTTTCCATGAGAAACAACACTCTAAACTGTGATTCTCATAAACCGCCCCTGAATTGCTCTTTCAGGGTATTTGTAGACTGTTCTGAACCGAAAATAGCTTTTTAATAAAACCCCATTGTTTCATTGACTTCAATTAAAATACATTTCCACATGTTCTCTCTGCATCCAGTTTCAGACAGATTTGCTTTTTTTTCACTTCATTTTCTGAGGCCGTGTGCTACAACTGACAATTTTTCTCAAGGAGACAGCGCTGAGTGTACTTTAGCCCAGCTGCCCTAAGAGAAAATAATCATTTGGAGTTGAAATCCAATTGCAGATTTATTGTGCCTGGTATCAGAGAGGTATGGAGGAGAAAAAGTACCACATCAGAACTCAGATAAAGATGGTGTTTTCACTATAAATGAAGCTTCACATGTGTGTACCTTACAAAGTGAATGCCTGAAGTAAAATATGAACCATTTGATCCAACATTCATTCTATCAAATCATATTGATTTTGAGAGAATGTGACAGTTTATGTGTGATTAAAGATGACACTCTTAAGTGAAAGTTTGATTTGACAGTTTCAGATGTTCTTGTCAAGAAATCCACAGTCAAGTTTGTGCCCAGAGTTACTTGTCAATATCAAGACTCTGGCTCTAACATTAATAACCAGAAAGTAGTCCCCAGACACTAATCCACATAACATTTTCTTCTAGACATACAGAACTTCATCTATTTTGAATATAACAATAGAAAAAGGATTTTCATTTCCAGTTCAGCTGAGAAAACATTCCCCTGTCCTGCTTTTTAAAGTCGCAGACAACATAATTAATGCTTTTCTGTTGTGCCTGGACTACTGCAATGCTGTACGTGCTGTCGCCAAGCTTCTGCAAGTCAGCCTCAGTTTGAATGCTGCTGATGCTGCTTTTTCTCTACAGGCTGCTGTCCAAATGGGAGTTGTGTGGAAAGAATTTTACTCTCAAGCACAAAAGTGGAGTGTGATATTTGTAGGGCCATTAGGTCAAGACAGATGTTCTTTGGTTATGCTCAGGCTGAATAAGAGAGCTGAATTCATTATCCAGGGTCAATAATGAAATATCAGATGAAACCTTGCCAGTGTTGATACTTAAGATGTAATATGTTAGGTTTCAGACCATAACATGTCTTTGGAAGACCTGTATGCTTTATTGAGTTTGTACTAACAGGTTTAAACAGGTTTCCAACATCTCCAATAGTGTTCAAACCCAGAGGGATCTATAACTTTCTTTTAGGTGATGGTGCAATTTATTCTGTCACCTGCGTTCCAGGCAGGGTCATGTCCGGGGAATTGCCTCCAGTGGCATTTCATCCCTGCAAATCACATTGGCAAGCAATGGTGTTGACCACGAACTGTACGAAACATTGAGCTAATCTCGGAGACATAGGCCATGGGTTTTTGAGGAGGTGTTGTGAAACCGGAAGATGGCAAATATGGGGCGCTGTTCACAAAGTTATGCACACTGAAAAAAACCAGCAACATTTCACAATATATACAACATTTCTGAAAACGTCATCAGACACGTCACAACTCGTGAACTTTAAACTTTCAGAAAAATTCAACTCTCAATGCCATGAATACTTTAAGAGGGGGTATTATTATGGTCTCTTCTTGTTAACACAGCAAACACAAACCCATTTGAAGGCACCACAAGACTGAGTATACAGGTTAGCAATGAAAAGCTGTTAATGGGGGATAATAATGGCTATGTACGAGGCCTGAACAGCATTTACTGCTTTGAAGGTTCAAGCAAAAGACACGATTCATACAAAACACGGGAAATTGTGTCAGTATCTAAAGGACTTGTCTCAGTTAGCAAACGTTATTTAAATGGTCTTGGTAAATGGACTTGTACTTATTAGGGGTGAGCCCGACTAAGGATTTGCTTAGTCGAATCTGATTCATCAGATTTTGCCCATAGTCGACGAATAGTCGAATGTTTGTTGTTTTTCCTTACTGACCCAAAGTCTGCATGATGGTGACCGCATGACAATATTACGCATAACCCTTTGCTATTAAGAGACTCGTAGCTTAAAGTAAAAGGGACAACAGAATATTATAAGCATAAAACTTTGATTTCTTAAATCTATATTGCACGCAAAAACAACGTGGTGATGGAGAGAAAACTCAAATAAGGCCACCATCTGTTAAACATGGAACAACGCGCCGTTATAGAGAAAGGAATCAGGAGATATTTAAACAATGTTCACATTGTTCTGCGCTGCGGAGGGTAGTTTGTCCAACCTAAGGCTAAACATTTGTATAATGTTCAAAATCAAACCTGAACCAGCTAAAGGGTTTTTAAATCTCTTAACAGTACCTTTAAAACAGTCTTTCAGCGCGTCTTTGTCCGCTTGAGTCTTTTCAAATTGTACGCGAGGAAAACCATCGTGTGTACGGGCAGAAGTGCGCTCCTTGCTTTGTTGACTGTAAATCCTGTCATAGAGAATATCCTCTCTGATGGCGTGGAGGTGGATGGGATGCTATGGATTGTTTTTGAGGCTTCAGACAGCTTTGGGTATCCCTCATCGTTCTTTTGGCCCCGTACAGTTTTTGTGTGGTCCGGTAATCCTTGATCTCACAGCCCTCTTCATGAAGCTGCTCCTCATCTTCATCACTATTTTTTAGAATCAACTGAAGTTTTATTTCCTGACATTTTGAGCTGCCATGAATGTAGAAAGATTTAAAGGCCAGCTGGGGTACGTCTGCTCCACAGGTCCCGCTAAATGGTCCACCTTTAATTACCAGGGGAGATTTAATTACCACTTTAAAGCTGGGGTTGGTAATCAGATTTAGATACACTTTTTGTTATACTGGTTAAAATGATCTTTATGTCCTGATGGCAATCAATACATAATGTGTTCTTAAAAAAGAAGGAAGAAAAGCTGCTATCTACAGCCAGAGTAAACCTGGGAAAACACCAACCAATCAGCGTTTTTTGGGTGCCAAAATTTTAAACCATTCAAATCCCGTCCTGCCGTTCTGCCCGCCTCCTGCGCGTACATTTCCCCGGCGTGTACTCCTCGTCCCCGTCTCCTGCCTCTGCTTCCCCTGACTCTACTGACTGCACCTCTCGCTCAACCTTGGGCCTGTCCCCTCTGACCCGATGAGGTGCTTTGCTCAGGACTGTAGTCCGGATCAGAGTCTAAAAAGCTCTCACCACGGGGGCTCTGACAAGCAGAAGAATGAATGAAATTTAGTAAGTCCTACAGAAATGTATATGTACTGTAGCGTTCGTCCGGACGCTGTAGGGATGACGAGCCGATTCGTGAACACGTTGATCTTTAATAACCGGTCACTGTCGGCCGTGATCACGACAACCAACAAAGCAACAATCAATGTTTGAATGAATGAAAAACTTCTCCTCTTGTCTCTCCTCTCTCCAGCTCACACACTCTACACCTCTCCTGATGATCTTGAAGAACAAAGACCCTCTACTAATTCCACTCCACTTCAGGATGTCACCAAACTACCTATTTTGTTACTGTTTGATTGGGAGAAATTACATAATATACCTTTAATGAGAACAACAACTACATGTTCACATGGTAGGTCACTGGCTATGAAGCCCAAATCTATTCAGGCTTCTTTTCATGCAATATCAAACTGTTCAGTCTCCTCCCTCAGATTATCCTCCCTCTCACTTATTACCTTTAAAAAACAAATGTTCAAGTTTTAGCAGTAGTGTGTTTTTCATCCCTGTTCAGGAATACAGACAGCTGAGCACGATCAAAGAACGCAATCATTATTTTATAAATTTTTTGGCAAAAAAAGGTGAAAAGGCATGGAGACAACAGGGAACAACTGAGTGTCAGTCGATTTCTTCAGCCAGTAATTACAACAAAGATAGAAACCAGCCCTCTGAGACTGTGCTGCTCATTGCATCCCAGAGAACAAAATTGTGGGTTTAGTCCACGTGTCTGTGCACTTGTTGATCAATAAATCTATGATAAATGAGGGTTAACATAATAAATCAAGTAGAAGATTTGTTGTCAGAATACAGCTTATATTTGGGGATTTTTAAACATTGCTGCACATGGGCAAGTCTCCCGATAATGCTCTGCATTTCTTTCTGATCACGTACTTCTGTAATCTCGCAATCTACCAGAGAGGGGGAACTACCACAGGGGAGAAATGAGGGAGCGCTTTAAAAAGACTCAGAGGAAACCGAAGACTTTTAGTTAATTTTAAGTGGCACCACTGCTCCTCTAACACAGTTTTACGACTGCTACTGCATGCTGGACACAGGGAGGGGAGAGTGTGTGTGTAGGGGGGGGCAGCTGTGCTTCTCTGGTGGCCTCCAGCTAATGGGCTTGACCCGCCTGAGGTTGGTACTGCCTGTGGTGTAATTCAGCCTCACAGCATTGGATAGAGGGGGATCTTGGCAGACTTCCACCAAGGATCTCCACAGCCCCTCGTGTCAAATTCATTACAGTGTGTGGTGACATTTTTGTTGATTCTATTTTTATACTATGACATGCTATAGTAGTCTGAATTTTTAATGCAAGGCCTAAGCTAATCTTCCATTCGTCCATAAATCTTTTTTTTTAGATATCAGAGCACATTTTGGCACCGAGATGTTCTATTTTAGCTGTCCGTTCAACCACTCAAACGATTCAGAGTATCCCTCCTGAGAACATTTAGACTGCGTTGGCAGGAAAACAAGCAACATCATTTTTTCCTGCAGTTTATTTACAGTACATCCAAACAGCCGTCTGTCTGTTTTTTTAGCTTCTTATCTGTGTCAGGGTCATTACTGGCAACAAGCAGAGCAGCCCAGATGTCCTATCACAGGAAATCTAAAGGTGCTTGAAGTCAGCTGAGACTCAAGTCGTAATGAGACCATCTAGCTCGGTGCTTCCTGGTGGGTCGTGTTAATAGGACATGTCTGGTAGGAATCTTTTCTCACAGCGTCAGATAACCTTAGCAGCAGTGTCTTGCTTAGTATACATGAACTTCTCCATTTAAGGAGCTGACACTTTTCATCTTAAATTGGGTCGATGATTCAGGGAAAGAACGCTCACATAATCAGAAGCTCATGTTCATCTACAAACCCCTGAGATGCATCTGCAGACGCACCTAAAATGTCACCAAGCTGAACAGCGTGTGGACCCCATCTGCAGCCTGATGACAGTCTGATTCAGATGTTTGACATCTATAAAAAGAACAAACTGTATTTCGTGCGCAGAATCCAAACAGCTCAGAGTATGAACTATATCAAAGTACTCTCAGTCTAACTCAAATAAATGCAATTTTCGAAAACAAATGATATTCAATCTGTTATCAGTATTTTTCACCTTTATTAGACAAGACAGCTGACAGACAGGAAATTTGGGGAGTAGAGAGTTGTGGAAGACATGCAGCAATTTGTCATGGCGGGAGCGCTGCAACGAGGACTACAGCCTCTGTACATGGGGCACATTCTTGAACCGCTAGGCAGGGCCGGCCCGTGGCATAGGCAGTATAGGCAAATGCTAGGGGCGCTGGCCATTCATAGGGGGCACCGCTAAATGAGTGAGGAAGAAAATTTGAAGATAATAGGAAAAACAATATTGTTTTATCTAATTTATTTTTGGATTAAATTGCGGAATGTAAACATTTAAAAGCTTGTGATTCACGTTTGGTTTTAAAAATAATGGTATGCAAAGCAGTTTTTGAAGTCTTTAAGTGTTCATGATTTACCTGTTTTTGTTTTGTTTTTGTTGTTTTCCTTACACTTTGGAAGTTGTTAGCTTAATTAGATAGAAAATGTTGGCTTGGCTTTAATAAGCATTTAGCTTATTTTTGCATACTGCCTTTTCAGTCATCACTTAATACATTACTGTTGCTTTGTTTAAAGTGTCTGCACTGTGATAATTATTGTTTTATATGGATGGCAAATGGAATGGTAAATGGACTTGTACTTATATAGCACTTTTCTAGTCTTTCTGACCACTCAAAGCGCTTTTACACTACTCATCACATTCACCCATTCATACCCATTCACTCACTGATGGTAGAGGCTGCTATGTATTGAGGGACCATCAGTGTTAGATAATCTCATTCATTCACATTCACACACCTCTGAACAACAGAGGAAGCAATTCTGGGTTCAGTGTCTTGCTCAAGGACACTTCGGCATGTGACTGCCGGGATCAAACCGCCAATCTTCAGATCAAACCGCCAATCTTCAGATTGATAGACCGACTCTACCCACTGAGCCACAGCCGCTATAATGACTGAATAAATTCTACAACTATTACATTATGCATTTTGAAATTGTATTATTATTTTCCTGCTAAATATCACTGTTATTACCATTTTATTAATGTTCTTTTAGAGGTCACTTTAATTTTATAACGAAGGAAACCTGTTAAACATAAAGCTGGATGTCAGTTGTCTTTCAGTGTATATGTGATATGATTGTTGGAGTTGGTTATAGTACAAGGGGCACCAGTTAAAATCTTGCTTAGGGCACCAAGTCGATTAGGGCTGGCTCTGCCGCTAGGCCAACGGTGCCCAAGTAGTCTGCGATTTTTGCCCCTTCTTGAACCCTTACCTTCCAGTTCTGTCAACAGAAATCCACTTGAGACTTGATTGAGAATTCATTACTACTGACACCATCAATAGAGTGAACATCACTTATTTTTGTCACCTCATTGTTGTCTTTATAAATCACAGTATTAGTGTCATTATTTAAGACATGTTAAAGAAACACATAAATGGAAAGCCCAAAGGCTGGAGAAGGTTGACAGTAATTCCATGTAACTCATAACAGTTAATGAGATTTAGAAGAAGATGACAAGGGTGATCTCAACTCAATTAATGAACAGAAATGATCAAGAGTGAAATATAGTTTTTCATCGTTTCGAATAGACTTTTTTTTCAGTAAAACACTAAAGTTACATTAGCAGAGGTCAGCATTTTGCCACCAAAGTCACTTGTCAGGTGCTTTCTTTCAGAGTGTTTTACAGTACCATTAGCTCTGGTGGCCCTGATGGGAATAAAGCCTTTTACCTTGCAATGTTCCCTCTCCCTGAGTAACCAGATAGTTTTTACTTTTGCACCTTGTCAAAAAATAAAGGAAGCAGGGACAAGGGGGAGGGGACTGAAAGGAGTTGTCTCTGACAGATGAACATGTTCCTCCCAAGCTTGGTCCACTTTAAGTCAAAGTAACA
>NC_048291.1:17069146-17117113 GCF_009762535.1 Notolabrus celidotus
AATCTCTTGAGATTTAGAATTCACTATGTTATGTATTGTGACAAACTCAGTATAACAACTTGAAGTCTATCACTTTAGATATTCTATGTAACTGTTGGGTGTGTCTGGAGAAGGGTAATTCATATTGTCATTTTAGAAGAGATTTGTGAGAAGTGATAGGCAGATCAGAAATTCTTTACAAAAAACATCACAATGAGATCAAAAATAGGCTGTGAGATGCTTCTGAAAGTAACACATTTCTTTCTTGGCTTTGTCTTTATTTAAATCTGTGACTGCAGATCATCATTGTGACCTCCTGCTGAATGTAAGCACACAGAATTCCTTATTTTGCCGTTACTTATCTGTTGTTATCTGTATATTTTGTATTTGACTTATTTGAGGTTATAGCTAAGTGAATTTATACTTTAGAAAATCTGGAATATATTGTAATTATATATATTCTTATTTTCAGCACTAAATAAAGGACATTAGTATCAACGAGATTATCAATGAGAATTGATAAGTACATGTATTGTAAAGCAATATTGGTATTGGTATGTCAATAAAGTAATATCTTATCTTATCTCTTATACAATTCTAAGAATAACTATCCCTAGACACCACTGTTACTTTTTAATTTTATGACAACATTTTCAGTTCGAATGCCCTCATCTGTCTAAAAAAAAGGCCAGGGGATGATTATTTTTTTTATCTTATTTGTTTGTTTGTTTTTAACTTTTTTCTCCTTTGGCAGCTCCTACTCAAGACTCAAGATGACAGACAAGGCCCCAGATAGGCAAGTAATCACAGACTGACACACAGACACACACACACACACACAGACACACAGACACAGACACACACAGACACACAGACAGACACAGACACAGACACACACACACACACACACACACACACACACACACACACACACACACACACACACACAGATAATATTAAATATATTGAATATACTATTTATCTTGAATAAGCTTTGATATTAATTGTTGTAAACTCTTTACGGACAGACACACGGACAGACGGACAGACAGACAGACAGACACACAGTTACACAGACACAGACACACACACACACACACACACACACACACAGACAGACACACACACACACACACACACACAGATTACACACAGACAGGGAATTACAGACAAAAGACGTACAGGCAAGTACAGACACAGCTACGCAGGTAAGGCAGGAATGTAAGCAGACAGACAGAGTCAGTTAAAATAAATTGACAATATTATTTTGTAATTTCAGAGTTACTCTCCGTGATGTCCTTCACACCAGGGACAACGGCCCTTATGCCAAGTTACCCCCTTTGCACATCAAAGTGCTTGTAAAAAACGAGCAGTCAAGGGTGATTGGGTGGGCTTTTAATCATGATGGGGTTAAGGCAGAAACAATCAAACAAAACTCAGTGATCGTCATCACTGATGGCCAAACAATTTCAAAAGTTACCCTTTACGAGGAATTTGCGGGAAGGGTATCAGAGGGCGGGTCTTACATGATGAGAGGGTATACTGTGCAGGGAAACACTGGCAGCAAATTTATAAATGTCGCAAAAGGCACAGCCTTTTTTGCAAGCTATCGATTGGAGGTCCCACCTCACCTCCAGCAGGCAGCAGAGGCACTTCTGAATCCACCCTCAACTGAAGTCAGCACAGAGACCAACCTGGGCAGTGTCCCAGGATTTCTAACTCTGAGCGGGAAAGTGGTTGAGGTACATTTATTATGATGCCTTATAGCAGCACTACACATGCACATGCATCAACACATGGAAGCTTATGTCTCTCTTTCTCTATTTATCTCTTTCCTTCTCTTTAACTCTGTCTCTTTCTCTGTCCTTGTCTTATTATCTCTCTGTGTCTTCGCTCTCTTTCTAACGTTTCTCTGTCTCTCCCCTCTCTCTCTCTCTCTCTCTCTCTCTGTCTCTTCCCTCACTATGTCTCCTCTCTCTCTCTCTCTCTCTCTGTCTCTTCCCTCACTCTGTCTCTCCACTCTCTCTCTGTCTCTTCCCTCTCTGTCTCTTCCCTCTCTCTGTCTGTCTCTCCCTTCTCTCTCCATCTCTCCCCTCTCTCTCTGTGTCTTCCCTCTATGACTGTCTATCAATGTTTCTAGGAGCTGTGTATTTATGTGTGGGGAGACAAGAGGATGTGGTTTCTTTCTGGACTCTGAAGAGTTCAGTCTGTAATGAGTCCCTAATTTACTTATCTATCTACATTCTTGTCCTCCAGCTGACATCTGTCAAGAAGGTGGGAGCGGGCAGATTCCCTATTCCAATGATGTCATTAACCATTGAAAAGGTACTTTACACAGACACACCTTTTATGTTACATCAATTTAAGCTTACATTTGAGATATGGTATTGTCCTATTTTTTATTTTATACAGTAAAATAATGTAGTGTTTATGATTTTCAAAATCTTCTCTTTGACAATCTTAGTGAGGTAAATGCACGTTGGGAGTAATCCCAGGTTTACACTGCCAAAAATAAAAAGTCCTACCAGAGTTAAACAAGAGGAACATTAGATTTGCCAGAAGGACACAAGAGTTGCTGGCCTTGCATGATAAATATAATACTTATTAAACAGAATTTTTATTGCTTGAGATTATGTTGTGTTTCTCTTTCCAAGCTCTTGGAATCACATTGAAGGTTCCACAATGTTTTGCAAATTTTTCCTTTCCACTCAAATAAGAGTTTTTTGAGTTGTATATCAACAATCAAACTACAACAAAGAGATAATATAATATAAGATAAGATAAGATAAGATAAGATGATATAAGATACGATACTCATTTATTCATCCCACAACGGGGAAAGATAGTCAAAAGCCTGAAAATGATCACAATAAACCCTCTAAGTTGTTTATTTATTAATGTTTTCATGTTCGTATCTATTGTGTGTTCCATTTTACAGGACGGCCGTCACTTCCCGGTGACCCTTTGGAGGGAGGCTGCGACATCTGACCTTGTGGGCATTGGGTCATCGGTGCAAGTCACACACCTTAAAGTAAAACAGGGTGGGACTGAGACCCTCCAGTCCACCAACTACACAGAGATCAAAGTATGTTTAAGTTGCTTAAGTTTATTTTTCCTTTTGCACACCAGTGTCAATGAACAGAGCATCATTTAACACCAGTTTCTCACTAAGACACAAATGAATGTTATAATTAAATCTAAAATATTTTAAAAGACCCACATACACACACAGACAACCAGACTTACAGACACGGAGAGAGAGAGAGAGGTGCACAGAAAGTAAGACTGATGGAAAGGTGAAAAAGACAGACAGACAGACAAACAGAGACAGACAGACAGACAGACAGACAGACAGACAGACAAACAGAGACAAACAGACAGACAAACAGAGACAAACCGACAGACAGACAGACAGACAGACAAACAGAGACAAACAGACAGACAAACAGAGACAAACAGACAGACAAACAGAGACAGACAGACAGACAGACAGACAGACAGACAGACAGACAACAGTCAGACATATGATGCAGATAGAGATGAAAATATATAGAAACAAACAGAATGACACATTTTTAATGTCAAACACATAAAACAGACAAAAACATAGAATGATGCACTCAAACAGAAAAACACTCTGCTTGGGAAATTCAGCCGAAGTGACAGACAGAGAAACATGAACAACAACTGACATACACATGGACAAACCGAAGACAGAGACACAATCCAGAAGGACACTTTGACAGAAACAGACAGCTTAACCTTTGATAATAAAACGAAATTGGGCTAGGAAAAAGTGTTTAAAATCTACATTATTTAATTGAATTGTTTTTTTTCCTCCTCCTTAATTGACAAGTTGTTTAAAACCACTTCTGTACTCTACTCTCCACAGACACTGGACGACATCACCGAGCTGGAGGACCACATCATTGGGTGTTCGGATCAGCAGCATGAGGAAGAGCTTTTGATTTTGTTTGAAAACGGTAAAGAATTTTTGATTGGGAAAGAAAAATGGGAACCATATCAGGAAAAATTATTAGAGAGGGCGGTACATGTAAAAATCACAGCGAGGGGGAGAAAAATCATGGAGATTCATAGCATAGAGGAGTAGTTTTAAAATAGTTGTAAATAGTATGTATGTTTTGTATGTTTTGTCTGTTTGTGAAGTTCGGTTCCAATATTTAAAATTGTACAGAAATATTAATTAAAGAATCAATGTACATATCCATACCTATAATTTTGTTGATGCCAATGTTTGTTTAATAAACTTTGTTAAAGATTGAGAATTTTCAATTCACTGCTCCCTGATTGATAACAATCCACAGAGCCAATTTGACAACCCATTGGCTCTAATGTCCTCAATGTGTGTGACAAGTATGAAACAGACAGATCAGTTCTTTAAAAAATACATTTTAATAGCATACCATCTGATTCTTGTGAGGAAAATAAGTGACAAAATATATCGACAGCACAACACCCAACAAGTCTGACATGATTTACATAAATGACAGAAGTCATACTATAAATCATTTGAATGTGGAATATATATTTCTTTATACATTTTGGACAGTCAAACGTCAGATAACATCACAACCCATAGATTTTGATACAAAACATCCTTTACATATGAAATAAATGAATAACTTCTGCTTCAAAATCTTCTTTGCCTATTGTGGGTCAACTCATTTAGAACTTGTAAAAATATAAGTTAAAAAACAAAAAGGTTGAAAGGTTAAATAAACCATTAAAAGGTGTATTTCATTTTTAAAAAGGTCTTAAATTATTATCCTTTAACAATCACTATATGACAAGGCTCGACAGTTTATAAGTGTGACACATTCATGAAGAAAGATCTTTTGATTTTAAAATCTCCTCTCTAAAATGTTCTTTGTTTAATACTCATAAACTGAGTATGTTATTCACTGTGATGTGTTGTATTGTTCAGCCTTACCATCAGAGGCTTTTCAACTTCTCAAACAATAACTCAGGTGAAAGGAAACTTCATTTTTTTTTTTTACAGTGGATGCAAGGCCACCCACACTTACAGACAGGCAGTTAAAAACAAAGGACCTGTATGTATGCTTTTGATAAAAAAAAACTAAAGGATAACTTTTTTTATCAATGTAGAAGTCAAGGCTCAACAACACATTTATATATGTGACAAATATGTCAAGAAAGATCTTTAAGACTATTCTGTTGACAGTGATCTCTATTTAATTCTCATAAACTGAGTATGTTGCTCATAGTGATGTTTTAGTGTTGAGCCTTACCATCAAAGACTTCTCACAGGTTGGTTAGACCAGGGCTGATTCTCTCTTTAGTTCATAGTTCTGGACTGACAGTCAACATTTTAGTCTCTATTGTTTGTTATAGCAACATGTTGCTCAGATTACTGAGTCTTACTGGAGCACTGGGTTATCCTTGACTTTGAAGGACTCCTCACAAAAAGAGGAAGAACTCTACAAAAGTAATAAAATCCTAATAAAACACAACATATAAATATATAATGGATCATATGAGGTAGAGAACTATAATCAAAGAAAACCTAACTTATAGTTGTTCCATCATTAAGACAAGCAGTCACTCTGCAGGTCAGTAACATGCACAGCACAGTTTCACATTGATGGTGTAAGGTAAGGTGTTGCAATGGTTTGACCTTTGACCTGTGGTTGAAGAATGGCTGTGAGCAGTTATCATCAGTGTTTTTGACGACAGCATGACTGCAGTGACCTAAAAGACAAGAACATACATGAAGTTTAGTCCTACTTTTTTACAGTAATGAACTCCATTAACATGCTCAATAACAGCTTTGTTTGTTTGTTTGTTGGTCAAAGAGAGATTTTTTATGTGAGGTAGAGGAATCAGTAGTTACCTCTAGGGAAAGCTTGAAGCTGCAGTGAGGGTGAACTTTCAGTCTGATAGTGATGACAGATGTGTTGCTCTTTGGTTGATCTCTTGTTGAAGGATCATCATCAGTTAAACTCTGCTGAGCTGCAGCTTCACACAGGGAAGGTCTCCCTGGTGACTGACGAGTGCTGTAGCTTTGGTTCTGCTCCAGTTTGATGTCTGGCGAGTTGTTGAAAGCTGCTACTGGACCTCAGAGCCAGAGAGAAGGTGAGGAGAAGTTTGGAGGACGTGTCTCCTCTTCTCTCAAGAGTTCTGCTGAGCTGCACTGGCTTCATGATGAATGCACAGATGGTGATGTGGAGGTTGGAGGATGACGCTGGTTCAGATAGAAGAAAACAGAAGGTTGTTGTTGATGATCTAGTAAACTAAAGATGGTCAAAAGTTTCACATTACACAATAACTGAATACCTTTAAAACTGCTGCAGAGGAAAACATGATGTCAACATGTTAGCTCTGTGAGCAGTTCTCCTCGTCTTCAACTGGCTGGAGCTCACTGGAGGAAGACCTGAAGAGAGACACTGATGTTAATGACAATGACAGACTCAGAGCTGCACAGTGAAAGACAACAACAGAACTGATATGAATGAGTAACTAAACACAAGTTTAAAACATGAACTTTGAGTGCTGAAACATTACCTCATGCTTTGTTGTGAAGACATCAGAGCCCTGGAAGGTGGGCAAATGTCGGTGTGGGTCCAACAGAGAAGGTCTCACTGATGACTGTCAGTTGCTGTAGTTTTGGTTCTGCTCCAATTCGATGTCTGGCGAGTTGTTGAAAGCTGCTACTGGACCTCAGAGCCAGAGAGAAGGTGCGGAGAAGTTTTGGGGACGTGTCTCCTCTTCTCTCAAGAGTTCTGCTGAGCTGCACTGGCTTCATCATGAATGCACAGATGGTGATGTGGAGGTTGGAGGATGAAGCTGGTTCAGATAGAAGCAAACAGAAGGTTGTTGTTAATGATCTAGTAAACTAAAGATGGTCAAAAGTTTCACATTACACAATAACTGAATACCTTTAAAACTGCTGCAGAGGAAAAAAACATGTTTGATCAGAGCCACTTCACAGGGAGGCTTCTGAAGGCTGCATGATGGAGCCATGATGTCAACATGTTAGCTCTGTGAGTGGTTCAGCTCGTCTTCAACTGGCTGGAGCACATTGGAGGAAGACCTGAAGAGAGACACTGATGTTAATGACAATGATAGACTCAGAGCTGCACAGTGAAAGACAACAACAGAACTGATATGAATGAGTAACCAAACACAAGTTTAATACATGAACTTTGAGTGCTGAAACATTACCTCATGCTTCGTTGTGAAGACAACAGAGCCCTGGCAGGGGGTCACATGTCTGTGTGTGGTCCAGCAGAGAAGGTCTCACTGATGACTGTCAGGTGCTGTAGTTTTGGTTCTGCTCCAATTCGATGTCTGGCGAGTTGTTGAAAGCTGCTACTGGACCTCAGAGCCAGAGAGAAGGTGAGGAGAAGTTTGGAGGACGGGTCTCCTCTTCTCTCAAGAGTTCTGCTGAGCTGCACTGGCTTCATGATGAATGCACAGATGGTGATGTGGAGGTTGGAGGATGACGCTGGTTCAGATAGAAGCAAACAGAAGGTTGTTGTTAATGATCGAGTAAACTAAAGATGGTCAAAAGTTTCACATTACACAATAACTGAATACCTTTAAAACTGCTACAGAGGAAAAAAACATGTTTGATCAGAGCCACTTCACAGGGAGGCTTCTGAAGGCTGCATGATGGAGCCATGATGTCAACATGTTAGCTCTGTTAGCAGTTTCCCTCGTCTTCAACTGGCTGGAGCTCACTGGAGGAAGACCTGAAGAGAGACACTGATGTTAATGACAATGATAGACTAAGAGCTGCACAGTGAAAGACAACAACAGAACTGATATGAATGAGTTACCAAACACAAGTTTAATACATGAACTTTGAGTGCTGAAACATTACCTCATGCTTCGTTGTGAAGACAGCAGAGCCCTGGCAGGAGGTCACATGTCTGTGTGTGGTCCAGCAGAGAAGGTCTCTCTGTTTACTGTCAGGTGCTGTAGCATCTGTTCTGCTCCAGTTCGATGTCTGGCGAATTGTTGAAAGCTGCTACTGGACCTCAGAGCCAGAGAGAAGCTGAGGAGAAGTTTGGAGGACGTGTCTCCTCTTCTCTCAAGAGTTCTGCTGAGCTGCACTGGCTTCATCATGAATTCGCAGATGGTGATGTGGAGGTTGGAGGATGACGCTGGATCAGATAGAAGAACACAGAAGGTTGTTGTTAATGATCTAGTAAACTAAAGATGGTCAAAAGTCTCACATTACACAATAACTGAATACCTTTAAAACTGCCGCAGAGGAAAACATGATGTCAACATGTTAGCTCTGTGAGCAGTTCTCCTCGTCTTCAACTGGCTGGAGCTCACTGGAGGAAGACCTGAAGAGAGACACTGATGTTAATGACAATGACAGACTCAGAGCTGCACAGTGAAAGACAACAACAGAACTGATTTGAATGAGTAACTAAACACAAATTTAATACATGAACTTTGAGTGCTGAAACATTACCTCATGCTTTGTTGTGAAGACAGCAGAGCCCTGGCAGGAGGTCCCATGTCTCTGTGTGGTCCAGCAGAGAAGGTCTCACTGGTGACTGAGAAGAGAAGTTTGGAGGACGTGTCTCCTCCTCTCCTCTGCAGAGTGATGGGATGAGCAGCAGGTAGACTTTGTGTTGTCAGGAGTGATGTGTCTTCTGCTGTTTGACCGTCTTTAGCAGAGTTCAGCCTGGTGTGAGGTCATCCAGACCGTGCCGATGGAGGTCGGGTCAACGATGGAACAGACTAACTAACCCAAACCCTAACCCAGCTGAAAGGAAACCTACATTTTCTAAAGTGGATGCAAGACCACCCACACTCACAGACAGATAGACAGGAGGAGAGGCATGAAAGACAAAGGACCTGTACATATTTCTTCTGTTCAATACCAGAGACTTCTCACAGGTTGGTTAGACCAGGGCTGATTCCCTCTTTAGTTCATAGTTCTGGACTGACAGTCAACATTTTAGTCTCTATTGTTTGTTATAGCAACACGTTGCTCAGATTACTGAGTCTTACTGGAGTGCTGGGTTCTCCTTGACTTTGAAGGACCCCTCACTAAAAAAGAAAGAACTCTACCTTTGAGAGTTTAAAGGAGCAGAACACTGTTCCTCAATCAGAGCACATCACAACACTCATTTAACTGAGCTCTGTGCTGAAGGCTGTGTGAAGACCACACCTTCAACTTGGATGTTAGTCTCACACCTTAATGCTTAGTTTATAAAAGTATTACATGACTGCTGTCCACCAGGGTTCACATCAGCCCAAGACTAAGCTCATGTGAAGAATTTTTAATTTACCTACCAGCTGAAACCCCAGACTAAATCTGAAACATTAGAGGAATGTAACAAGAAGAATAAGACTGATGAAGAGGAAACATGTTGGCAAGATCAGATGCATGTAACAACTGAACTGACATTTTCCTCTTTATCAGTGTTTTTTATGTTTTCACATGAGAACACAGAAAAATGGAAAGTAGACCTGAAGTCAAATTAATGAAATAAAAAGTTTAAAAAGTAATAAAACCCTAATGCAACACAAAATATAAATAAATAATTGATCGCAAAGAGTAGAGAGCTATAATAAAAAAAACTTAACTAATAGTTGTTCCATCGTTAAAACAAGCATTCACTCTGCAGGTCAAAGACCCCAAAGCAGAGCACAGCACAGTTTCAGAGTGATGGTGTAAGGTGTGCACTGTTGTGACCTTTGACCTGTGGTTGTAGAATAGCTTCTGAAGGCTGCATGATGGAGCCATGATGTCAACATGTTAGCTCTGTTAGCAGTTCTCCTCGTCTTCAACTGGCTGGAGCACATTGGAGGAAGACCTGAAGAGAGACACTGATGTTAATGACAATGATAGACTCAGAGCTGCACAGTGAAAGACAACAACAGAACTGATATGAATGAGTAATTAAACACAAGTTTAAAACATGAACTTTGAGTGCTGAAACATTACCTCGTGCTTTGTTGTGAAGACACCAGAGCCCTGGCAGGAGGTCACATGTCTATGTGTGGTCCAGCAGAGAAGGTGTCACTGGTGACTGTCAGGTGCTGTAGCATCTGTTCTGCTCCAGCTTGGTGTCTGGTGGTTGATGAAAGCTCCTTCTGGACCTCAGAGCCAGAGAGAAGATGAGGAGAAGTTTGGAGGACGTGTCTCCTCCTCTCCTCTGCAGAGTGATGGGATGAGCAGCAGGTAGACTTTGTGTTGTCAGGAGTGATGTGTCTTCTGCTGTTTGACAGTCTTCAGCAGAGTTCAGCCTGATGCGAGGTCAACCAGACCGTGACGATGGAGGTCAGCTTAACGATGGAACAGACTAACTAACCCAAACCCTAACCCAGGTGAAAGGAAACTTACACTTTCTACAGTGGCTGAAAAGAGTGGGGTTTCAGCTGGTAGGTATCAGACCATCAGAAAGTGTGTGTTCCTGATGAACACACACTTTCTGTTGGGGTTTCAAACGGTAGTTTTTTTAGCAGCTGTATACAACATCAGACACAGCTGCTTAAAGGGTTTTGGCCTGTGCATTTATCAGTCCTGGCCCACCCTCCCTAACAAGTCAAGTCAAATTGATTGACTTGACTTGACCTGATAAATGCACAGGCCAAAAAATGTTCCATAAAACGATCCATCACTAATAATCTGTCAGACACTAAACACATGTATTCTGTTAACCAAATAATTTCCCATAATAATGTGTTGTACCACATACTCACATTTTTGATACACCAACCTGTTCTTCTTGTGTTCTTGTTCTCAGTACTTAGGCCCTGGTTGAGGAACAGAGTCACAGGTTGTGGCAGCTGAGATGTTCTCACTGTACTAGAATGGAGACAGGTCAAGTAGAGAGTGTTTCTCTGGGACAAAGAGAGAGGTCAGTTTCTCACATTACAGCACTTTTTCAATAATTCAGTCTTTAAAATCAAACAGTTTTTAGTAAATCTTAAACAAACATAATTATTTTCTCTTCATTAACTCTTAATTATCCTAATCTTTGTTAAAACAGTTATTCTGCACTTATTCTTTTAGCCACACGTGATTAAATCTGTCTTTAAAGTCCAGCTGTCTCCTTTACGACCTGTTGGATGAAATCACACAGTAAACAGGATTGTGGTAACTGTAATAGGTCTGCATGACACCTGAGTGGAGACATTGCTGTGGTCTGGAGATGAAGATGAGGTCCAGCAGTGTGTTCTTGTCTGTTGTACCAGTGGTGATCAGCTGAGCGTATCCCTTGGACTGAAAGAAGTCAAGAATGGGCTTACTTGCATTTGAAGAGAGATTCTCGTTGAAGTCTCCACACACAATGATGGGGTGACAGTCCATGATCTCCAGTGAGTCCAGAAGGCTTCCCACATTGGACAGGAAAGATGTCACACTGTAGTCTGGAGGTCTGTACAGAGCTGCAATCAGAGCACTTACTGGAGCTTCAACCTTCAAAGCCACAAACTCAAGGTCAGTCACATTAGTGATGTACTGTTTCTCCAACACCTGCAAGTGGTTTCTCACATAAACAGCAACTCCACCACCTCCTCGACTGGCTATCTGTTGAACATTAGAATAGGACAGGTGTCTGTTACGTCTGAACATGGTGTAGCCCTCTAACTGGAGACTGTCTGCAACAAAGGAGCCCTGTAGGTGAGTTTCAGTGAGACACAAAACATCTGCAAGACTCAGCTCATGATGGCTTTTGATGTCGTTCACATGAGATGGTAGTCCCTCTGTGTTGTGGTGAACGATGGTCACAGTGTCACATCTGTTGAGTGAATGTTGGATCTGGAGAAGAGGCATCATGTGGTCCAAGTTGGCTTGTCTCATGGTCTCTAAGGAAACACTGACATGAGGGTTTGCGTGGATTTTACTCTCGTCCAAGTCAAGAATGTGGAGTCCACCGAGAGAGGTCACTCTGCTGATCGCTACGTAAGCCATGCCAGGTTCAAAAATGTGTTTCAGAGAGACTACAGCTGATTTCTTTGTCATACCTTGAACCTTGTGGATCGTGCATGCAAAGGCAAGTTTGACAGGGAACTGTCTACGTACCACTCCTTTGTGTTTCAGAGCCTCCTCTGATCTGTCTATGTACACCAGATTGTCTCCTCTGGAACGATAGCTCCCACCAGCTGTTTCATCATCCATCCTGAGCCCAAGCATAGTGACTTGAGAAGAATCATTTCTTTCAGTGTTGACGACTTTACCTACCGTAGCAAATGATCCGTTCACCAATCCTTGAGACACATCTATGTTTCTGGTGAGCATGACTCGAACACCTACAGCAACATTCAGTGTGTCGGGTAAATCACTTCTGCCTCCTTTACACGGTGCACCTTGTCTTTTCATGTGTCCAGTGTGTTGGTCCTTTTTAAAGTCGTCTGCATCGATGCTGGTTATATCATAATGGAGCAGAGAGAGGGTTGCAGAGTTGTGTGCGTCGACCTGTCTGTTGGTTGCAAAAATGTGCAGGACATCAGTGGGACAGAGTTCTGGTTCTGTGATACGCTGTGACAGCAAAGCTCGGTCTGCTTCAGAAAGCTCATCTGACTTGTTCTTCACACGGAGCCTGTTCAACATCTCAGCAAACACCAAGTCATCCTTCTGTCTCATGATCTCATTCAAGGTTACCATCTGAAAGTTCTCTGTCCAGAGGTCAATCTCACGAGGATCAAACACACAAAGAGGTTTGGACTGTCGTACAGGAGGTAACTGATAAAAGTCTCCCACAGCTAACACTGACATTCCTCCAAAGGGTCTGTGACTGCCTTTGATCTGTTTCAGTCTCACATCCACATAGGCAAACAGGGCCTTTGACACCATGGACACTTCATCAATGACAAGGATTTCAGCATTTAAAAGCTCACACCTGATTTCATCCAGTTTGTTCCCGAGACCTTGAAAAGGAGGTTTGAGGCTTCTGGGCAGTTTGAGCAGAGAGTGCAGTGTAGTTCCAGAGATGTTAAAGGCTGCAGTTCCAGTGAAAGCAGTCAACAACACAGTGGGGGTTGATATGTCAGCTTCCTCAGCACGTCTGGGCACTTTGCTCAGTATCTTAGACGCCTCTGAGTAGATGCATTTAATGAGATGTGACTTTCCTGTTCCAGCTCCACCATTGATGTAGTAGAAAAACTGCTCTGGGTGTAGTCCACAGACACGCTTAAAGCACCAGTCTCTCACTGCATAGAACACACATGCTTGTTTCTGGTTCAGACTCTGATACATTTGACGTAGCTGTGTGGGATCGACTGCAGGGGGCTCTCTCATGACTCTGGCTTCTGGAGCAGCGTCGGCTTGTTTATTGTACTCTGGTACATTCTCTTGAACGTTTTCAGGATCGGGTTGTCTGGCATCCAGCTCATCGATACACTCCAACCTCACCACTTCAGACTCTGGGGCCAAGTTACACCATTCATCCACCACGCCTCTGTTCTGTTCAAAGTCCTCGATAGCGGTCTCGATTTCCTCACTGTTCTTTTCATATTTCTCTTTGTTTCTTTTCACTATGACTTTCACGTACTGGGGACGGTCAGAGCACGGCAGCTGAACTATACCTCTCTCGTGGAAGGACTCGTATGTGGGTAGAAACGGTCTTTTCAGTTCTTGGTCTGATCTGTATGGAAGATACAGTCTAAGTAACGTGCCATAAAACTGCTCGGGGTACTTCTCTTTTGATATGCGGCGATATCTGATGACTGCATGGTTCTCACTTCCTCTCCTCTGTACAAAGCCTAACTCATTCAGCAGAGGTACCACATGTTTTCCCTTGGTCTGTTGTCCATACACAAGTCTGCAGGTAGAGGCAAAGTCTGCCATGCACATCTCCTCAAACTCTGGTGTCTCAGGTCTGGCTTTGTATTTGTCTGTTATAGACGTCATCCACACATTGACACAGTCTGGTGTTGTGTTGCCAAGGCTGGAGACAGGCAGACTCATTTTGACCGGGTTGTCGTCAGTTGAAATGAAAACCACGGCGCGTGAACTCTTTTTCATGTTCAGTGAAGTCACTCGGGCCACAGCCTCTTGTGCTGATATCTCTCTCTTTTTGGAATATGCCTGCATGATTGCTTTCATTTCGTCCCGTTCGTTAACACAGTCTCTGTCTGAGTTCTGAATGAGCGTTTGCAGATACTGACTCACAGAGTTCTCACTTTTGCACATGTATGTACAGATGTAACGGATCAGACTGTGGTAGCTCAGAACAAACTGCACATCAATGTTTGCGTCCCAGGCTTCAAGCAGATGAGGGTTGTAAGGGTTTACCCAGCAGTCTTTTGGGTCACGCTTCAGTATGATACTGCAGGACTGGCTCATCATGTGCAGGTGATGCTCAAATTCACTGGGGGTCAGGTCACATCGAGACAGGAGCTGTTCAAAACTCAGGGAGGCGGTCTCAGGTTTATTCAGCAACTGATTCAGTGGGGCTAGTTTCTCTTTGGCTGCTTTAAGTCTCTCTGAGTCCACATCATCCACAGGTCTGGTTATCAATGTCCTTCTGGAGGGAGGTTTGGGGAATCCAAATCTGCATCCTGAACTAGCACTCTTAAAACATGTCTTTGAGTGGTTTTTGCTGTGTATCTGCACCTCTGTGACTTTTTTAAACAGGTCAGGCTGTTTATCTGGATCAGGGAGCCGAGCAGAGATGTATTTGGACACAAAGTCACACACAGTCTTATCACTGTCTTTCTCAAACACAGGTGCACCATCAACCCACAGGAGACCATGTATGTGAGGACTTCCTCTGTGCTGAAACTCAAGACGCCAAAAGAAGTCGTACACTTTGCCCAGGGGTTGTGCAGGAGACAAGATCAGGTCTCTGTACAGTGCTTCAACTCTTTTGTCAAAAACTCTCATCACAGTGACGGGGTTGGATCTCAGAATGTCACACTTTGTGGACCAGTCCAGCTCATCAAAGTTCACCTCCTCACCCTGCTGTGCTTTTATGGCAATAATCACCTCTGGCCAACGCATCTCTGCTGCAGAAAATGTGACAAAGAAGGTGGGACTGCCCAGCTGTCTGATCATGGCAAACAGGTCTTTAGTAGTTTTGTCCCAATAGGCTGGTGTTCCTCTGAGTGGCTGCATGAATCTGATAGCATCTCTGTTTCTCACCAGTCTCTCCACCTCATGCTTGTCTCTCAACATTCTGGATGTTATTTTACGTCCATCTCTGGTGAAAGGTTTTCCTTTACGCAGCTGTATGGTCATGCTGGAAGTAGCTACATGTATTTCTGCCACAAACTGTGCAAAGAACAGGTAGTTGGTATCTCTGGCAAAGCGATCGTCCACACCAAAGAGCCTTGCTTTGAAATAAGCACCGGGTGTTAATTTCATGGGTCTGTTTTCATCCAGAGTGTTTACACCAGTGGGAAACTGAACGGGGAAAGCCATGGCTTCAAGTTTGGGTGTCTTAAAAAAACTGACTGGACTGTTTCCCTCTGCAGGAGCTACTGAGTAGGTAGAGTCACTGAAACATAATATCTCCTCTGAAACATCACGCGGCTGAAGGCATGATTCAAGAACAACACCACCATGAGGCATGTCTCCTTCCTGCTGTGGCTCACCATCATCATCATTCTCCTGGGTCTGACCTTCATCACACAGCTCAGTGTTTTCATTGTCAATTTCTGCCTCACACATAGCATCAGTCTCAAACCTGTCGATTTCCATCAAATCATCCTCATCATAGTCTTCCTCAGCCATTGTAACACCATCACCATCACCATCACCATCATCATCCTCATCAGGTACTGTGGGATCACACAAGTCCTCCTCATCTCTAATAGTGATGTCCTCATACTGTGGGTGGATCTCTTTGAGTTTATGCAGAGCCTGTATGAGTTTAGACCAGGTTACAGTCTGAAACAGATGATGACCTCTGTAAGTCAACCGTCTCTTCAGTTTCACTCTCAGCACCTGAGACTCACTTCTCAATCTGGGAAGAGCATCGATGGTCTCCTGGACTTCAGAGGGAACACACACCACGTTACCATGGATAGCTCTCTGTCTGCCTTTAGGAAGAGGAATGATCTTTGCAAACGTGATGCACTTTGCTATCAGATGTCTCTCCAGTATGTTGAGGTCACACAGCTCAGGTGGAATATCAGCTAGACCCAGGTTGTTTGCTACAGCCAGTTTAGGCATGGCTCCATTTTTCAGATGTTCGTGACAGGTGTGACAAATCCACTCTCTCTTTCTCTCATCAGGGACAGTGCACTTATTATTTCTGCAGTCATCATCACAAGCATGAACATACTGTCCTGTTAGACATGCTGCAACCACACGGGGATGTTTCACATAGCTGGACCTCTTGCAGGGTTTCACCTGGTTTGGAAATGAGGCTTTGTGGCACACAGTGCAAACATAGGTGGGACCGTCCTTTATGTGTGATCTGAAAGCAGCGATGGCCTCTCTGATCAAAGGGTTCTCACTCTCTCTGTCAGGCTCACATGTGTGTCTACTTATCTGTCTGTATTTCCTTGATATTTTTAATGCACATCTCATCTTATGAAGACTGTTCTTAGTCCTGTCTCTCATTATTTGTCTCATCAGCTGTCTGTGTCGAACACGGAACACTTCATCACGAGCATATCTCTGAGTGATATAAGATCGTTGTCTCTGCCTGAAATCAATGTCCTCTGTGTATCTCCTCTTGATATACGTTTTTTGTCTGTCTTTAAATTCCACACTGTTGCGGTATTTTCTTGTAATGTATTTTTTTTGTCTGTCCTTAAATTCAACACTGTCGCGGTATTTTCTTGTGATATAGGCTTTTTGCTTCAGTCTAAAATCCGTGCTTTCTCTGTATCTAGTTGTTATATGATTCCTTTTCTTTTTCTGTATTTCAGGGTTGTTTCTGTAATGGTTGGTATCATATTTTTGTTTTGCTTTTCTTAACTCTTCCTTGGAAGATCTCTGGCTTGAGTAAGATTTTTTCTTTGCTTTATACTTTTCATCTAAAGCATACTTTACTCTCTCTTTCCTCTTTTGGTTCTCCTTTCTTTGTATTAAGTTTTCAGAATGCATCAGTCTCATCTTAAATTTCCTCCTTTGCTCTTTTCCCAGTTTTGATACTTTACTGGAGATGTCATGTGAGAGGTCATGAGCACTGGTGTCAGTACGTATCAACGGATCAGTTAAGAGTAACTCACTTGGGGGACAGTCTTGTGATTTGTCAGAGTTTAAGCTGAATCCATGTGCTGGTTCTGGTTCAGTGTGTGTGTTAGGAAACACTTCATGTACCTCTGGTTGATTCGCAGTAGATGAAGAAGTGATGTTAGGGCAGGTTCTCTGTGACGTGTGGTCAGAGACATCAGTTTCCATGTCATCATTCAGTGTGTCTGAAACAGAGCTGAGTGGTTCAGGGTCAGTCTCCATGTCTGCTAACACGGTGATTTCAGAGACATCAGTGTTCATCTGTGGATCACTTGTGGTTGGCTCATCTGGATGGGTATCATCAAACACAGTGGTTGGTACAGTGTGAGTTGGTGGCTGACTCTCTGTGGCTGGGGTGACATCACTCAGGTAGTTCACATCAGGAAACTGGACTGGCTTTAACTCATAGGTACAGGACGCTGCTGTGCCCAACATCTTGTGATACTTGGTGAGCCTGTCGATCATATCACTGAGACGTGTGAACGTCACCATGACAGCGGTACCAGGGGTGGGTGTAAGCTGAAGCAGAGGCAAACCTTTGACTGTCCTAGCATGTGGATCAAAGAAACCATATCTGCCTGATCTAGTTCTGAAGACTGCAATGCATAGTGAACTCATCAGCAGCAGTGCGTACTGCACATCTGATAACAGGCAGCTCAGTCCTGACTCAAGGTCCAGAAAGTAATCTACAGCCTCAGGTGAAGGGTCTCCAAATGTGCCATATCTAGAGAGCAGTGACATGTCCACGATGTGGGTGAATCTTCGAGCAGGAACTATATCAGGGAGCTCATCAGTAGTCAGATGGACGTGGTTAGGAACCCTTTCTCTCACCGTTCTGTACATCACATTACCTTTGTCCAAAACACTGTTCAGGTCTGCTCTGGTCATGTTTTCATTCTCACACAGGAATGCAAGGAATATGAGGGAGTTACAGGTGCACTGCTTGTTTCTGGACTGGCCGTATTTCAGAGAAGCCTGGCTGCGAGATGCACTGAGGTTTAGTTCATCAAGCTGATCTCTAGTGTTTACCACGTCTGCCTGAGGTGGGCCTGCTACACACTGATCATTACTGACACGTCTCCTCTGCACCATGTCTGCATATGAAAGCTGGGCTGCACGTGGCTCATCACCTTGACCTCTGTGGTTTACCTGCTTTGAGTTGGAGGGGTCTGCAATACTTGGCTCACTGGAACATCTCCTCTTTGTCATGTCTGCATGGGATACCTGCTGTACTCCTGGATCATCACTCTGAACTCTGCGGTTTACCTGCTCAGAATCAGACGGGCCTGCAACAGGTGGATTACTCCTCTTAACCACATCTGCATAAGATACCTGTGGTACACATGGTGAACTTTGACCTCCCTGTTTCACACCGTCAGCATGAGGCACTGAAGGAACACCATCTGTTTGTTCATTTGCTGCACAGTTTATCTCTGCTGACCTACGCAGACTCTGGGCCTGAGCTCTCTTACTCTTTCTTGGCATTGTAGCTTTACTGCTTTACCAAATATGATATTTTTACTGTAAAAGTCTATGGGCTGTGCTGATCCTCAACTGTTTGTACTTACCGACAGCCAATACTCACTGTTGTTGTGGTGCTCTGATGACAGATAAACTCTTCTGGTGGACTTCTGGGTCAGCTGACAGGGAACTGGTTTCTCTTAACAGATGTCTAGTTCTGTTTTAGAATCGTCAGGTCAAACAAAATACTTATAGACACTGACTGAAGTAATTATCAAATGTAATAACAAAATACTTATAGACACTGACTGACTGGAGTTATTATCAAATTATCAATTATTATTATCAGTTAATCTCCAACAATCAATTAAATGTGTCCAGTGGATTAATATTACACTTCAGTTTGTTTTGTCTTCAGGACAAACTTTTTTCAATCCAATACTAATACAAATGCAATAATATTTATTTTATCAATTTTTTTATTTTTCCAAATAGAATAGATATCTTTTCTCACAAATGAATCAAAATTATCAAAAGAAATCTGATTAAATGCAAATCAGAAAGATCAAAGTGATCCAGTAGCTTTAACAGATAGTGACAGGTAGAGAGAGGGGTAAAGAGTAGAGAGACTCTTTGAGGTTCACCAACAGGTAGATCAAGTTCCAGTAACTTGGGTTCCAATATATTTGTTCAGTATTATGATTCAAAGATATGATCCAAAAATATGAGGGCTTGTTTAAAGATAGAGCAGCATACAAGGGATAGAGTAGAGGGATAGCAAGATCGAGTGGCTTGTTCACGAGGCTGAATGGGTAGATGGGATACGAAAGCAAGGAAAAGAGTCCAAAACTAGATAGAGTGGATAGAGTTGATACAAGTGATGAGGGCTTGTTTCGAGATAGAGCATACAAGGGATAGAGTAGAGGGATAGCAAGATAGAGTGGCTTGTTCACGAGGCTGAATGGGTAGATGGGATACGAAAGCAAGGAAAAGAGTCCAAAACTAGATAGAGTGGATAGAGTTGATACAAGTGATGAGGGCTTGTTTCGAGATAGAGCACAGAAGGGATAGAGTAGAGGGATAGCAAGATAGAGTGGCTTGTTCACGAGGCTGAATGGGTAGATGGGATACGAAAGCAAGGAAAAGAGTCCAAAACTAGATAGAGTGGATAGAGTTGATACAAGTGATGAGGGCTTGTTTCGAGATAGAGCACAGAAGGGATAGAGTAGAGGGATAGCAAGATAGAGTGGCTTGTTCACGAGGCTGAATGGGTAGATGGGATACGAAAGCAAGGAAAAGAGTCCAAAACTAGATAGAGTGGATAGAGTTGATACAAGTGATGAGGGCTTGTTTCGAGATAGAGCACAGAAGGGATAGAGTAGAGGGATAGCAAGATAGAGTGGCTTGTTCACGAGGCTGAATGGGTAGATGGGATACGAAAGTAAGAAAAGACCCAAAACAAGATAGAGTGGATAGAGTTTATACAAGCTAGAGCGGATAGGGACAAAGGAGATGGACAGCAGGTCACCTGTAAGACACACATCAAATATGAATCAGACAGATGTTTCAAAGTACTTGATATGAAGTTAAGTAACTTCTGTTTCAAACCTAAACTGGTACTAAAGCCACTTTGGAGCACCCACTCTGGCAGCATGGAATAATTAGATAGACATGAGATCTTAGATTTGTTTTTGTCATCTTGGAGCATTTCATTTGTTTATTTCAAAACGGGATGTAAAGACAGTTGAACTGTCTCATAAATGTTTACCTTTGTGTTGTTCCCTTTTGACACTAAATGCCCACTACTGTAATGTACCGTGTGGAAGAAGTAAGTGTGTTTACTCGGCCTCTCCTCTTTGCTATTGTGTAAACTTACAGTCGAGTCGGCAATGGTGAAGATCTGTATTTAGAGACAGGAAGAAGCAGTTCAGAATGAAAGGAAGAAGAGTGAGGGACAAAGGGAGATTTCATTATTCCAGACAACCAGCATGTCACACCTGTAGTATATGCAAAACACACTGGTGTCATACAAGTGTATTTTTAGACCTCCAAACATAGTTTTCATGAAGGTTTTTAAAACTTTGGAGTAATTGTTTAAGCCCAGGGCCAAGTAAAAAAGGTTTACCTCTGACAGGAATCATCCTAATTGTGGAAATGTAGATACAATGTATATATCTTTAAATGATATCCCTGAATTATTTTCCTGATTATCAGTAAAAACCAAAATGTCTCTGCTTTTAATGCCGACCAACGAGCTCTGTGAATATCACTGAGAACATGACCTGAGGTTTTAAAGGTGTGCATTTAACCTGCACTCTTTCCAAAGGACAGCAGGGTTTTTAATCTTAAGTCTTTTTTTTTAATAAAACATGATGATGTTTAGTAAAATTTGGTCACATTTACAGTAAAGTAGAAAAAGGGGTTTTGCTTTAGACCTTACTTAACACTGGTGGACACATGCCTATGACAGTGGCTTCACTTCCTTAACAAAATGCTATTGGTATTGATGCCGTAAGAGAACATGTATGAATGTAAAATGATAGCATAATATGTGTGCATCTACTTACTCTTCAGAGTCTGCAGGATGGCAATGATGATATGCAGTCACAGACAAGGAGGAGAGGACAGACACAGAGAGAGAGAGAGAGAGAGAGAGAGAGAGAGAGAGAGAGAGAGAGAGAGAGAGAGAGGTCTTCAGTCTTATTTGAGGAACAAATGCTACTACTGTTTACTTCATTATTATATAACGTCCTGTTCATGGAGTGAGACATCATTCAGTCAATATAAAGCTATGAAATATCAGTTTAGTGTTCATTAATTCATTCTTCATTTATGTGTGTTCTTACACTTTTGAGATGAGGAGTTCACAATGATCAGCCAAATGAGAGAGAAGGAGAGTGGCGTGAGGAAGAGAGATGGGTGGGGGGTAAGAGAGGGAGGGGGAGAAAAAGATTTGAGTTCTTTGAAGATACATACAGAGTTTGGTAGATAAAGCAAAGCAGACTCTTCATATACCCCATTTATACTCACCAACTAGAGTGCAGCTGTGTGCTGTTTGTGGAAGAAAGTAAAATACATGTTAGGACAGTCTGTGTTTGTGTCTTTAATAAGTTTAAAAATAAAAACCTTAATTGATCAAAAACAGTTGACCGTGAAGTACCAGTGTTTATAGCAGGTGATCATTTACCTCATTTTAAAACGGAGTACAGAACCTTTACTTACTTTTCCAAGTCTGCAGCAATTATGTAGGGTCGCACACAGAAAGAGGAGGCCGGGGGATGCAGAGAGAGAGAGAGAGAGAGAGAGAGAGAGAGAGAGAGAGAGAGAGAGAGAGAGAGACTATCAGTCTTTTTACAGAAACATATCAGAGCTCAGGTCAACATGAACTGTTTGTCAGGGTGAATAAAAACATCTATTTTATCATTTATTTTCAGCCTTTAGAAATACTTTAGTTATTCGCAGTGCATATTCCCACAGCTAAGTTATACTGTACCTCTTAAAACACAGCTAGAAATAATAACAATAATATTTAAAAAGCATGATTTGATTTTATAAAAGGCACATTTCAATGGGTAATACATTTTTCTTCATTGAAATTATGCAATTCTGTTAATGGCTTGAGACCTGATTCAGTTAATATGAGGAAATTAAATGTCAGTTTAACAAAATGATCATTCATATGTGTGTTCTTACTCTTGGTCGGATGAGGAGCCCGTGACGATCAGCCAAATGTGAGAGGAGGGGGAGAGCCGTGAGGAATGGTGAGAGGGAGGGAGAGGTAGAGAAAACATTGTAGTTGTGTGACAATACAGAGCTTCATACAGTACATTAAATATATTGCTACTCTCAAAATAAAACGTATTCTTCCTCAGCTGTTGAGTTTTCATCACCCTTTAATTTGTTAACTCTTTATCTAGCTAACAGAGAGCAGGACGCGTCGTGGTGCCGAGAATACACAGCCAATAAGATGGCGTCTTACTGCGGTGTGGTGGTTCTTATCTGTCAAGTCTATGGTCAGGACGTTGAAACGGTCATATTTAATAATAACTGGATGTACTAAAGCACACACATGAAGTGTCAGTCTTTATTCATATCAACATGCTCTGCTTTAAACTGTAGTGTCAGACATATGACTGAAGACCGAGGTTCTCTGTTTAGATAAAGACCGTTACTGCCTACGTCACTCTCAACTGACCATTAGCGACAGTTAGTGCTAGCCGCTAGCTAACAAGCAAGCTAACAAAGTATTTAAAGCTGGAATTAAACATTTTCAACCTTCCTTTCACCTGGGCTTGAGTTATTAGTTACTAAACAACATTGGAGGGTAATTTTAAAACATCAAATGTGAAGCTGAGACGTCGGTAGTTCGTGTTGAGAGGGAGAGACTTCTCTCATGAGACTTACCTGTCGAGGCAGAGAACGGAATGAACGAGCTGAAGCAGAGCTGTCAATCAAATCGTCATGAGGCGTTCAGGGACAGTCAGACAGTTGAACTCCGCTCGCTTTAAGATCAGGTTAAAGTTTTCAACTAATTTAGATGATATATTTGGATTAAGTTAGTGGCTAAACTGTAACTCGACTGAAGATGATTGAAAATGCCAGTTAGTTGCTTTTACTATAGCATACTAAAGATGTTCTCACAAAGCATGTCATTTGTATTTTCTGATATAATCATTGTGCTGTGGTGTCTTGAAGCCACACCCTCGAGATTCTGAATTTTGACATAAATCTGATCTGCAGCCTGCAATCCCTCGTTTCATGCCCTGTGGCCAGCTTTGTATTTTCCAAAGTAAAGCTTACACCCTTATGCCTGACCAGTGGTGGACAGTATCAGAGTAAATTTATTCGAGTACAGTACTTAAGTACATTTTTTTGAGTTTCTGTACTTTACTTGAGTATTATTATTTGGGGATACTTATTACTTTTCCTTCACTACATTCAGAAGACAATTATTGTACTTTCTACTCCTCTACATTTCTATCAGTGCTCTAGTTACTCACTACTTTAGCTTTGATGTCAGCTCATGAATTTCCTTCTCTTTTCTGAAATCTGATCCCAAAGATAACATTTATCCTGATCTAAATTAAATCTATAATTCTCCACCTGAGCACCCGCAGCCATATCTTCAGCCCGTGTTAGAGGTTTTTGAAATGAAGAATGATACGTATCCTTTTTAAATGTTCTCCCTGTTTCCCACTGTGCCCAAACATACAAACATTCACTGTCCAACCTGAGAAAGTATGTTGAGCTATGTAACGTTTGTTTCATTCAAGATGAAAATTTCTGTGTCTGTGCTTGGAGTAACTTAGTTTCTGTTTTTATTCCATGGTATAGTTTTTAGAGATTTCAAGTAATGGTTTCTAAATAAACATGATTTAACAGAATGTACTCCTATGTATTCTTGCCTGTACATATTCTGTTTGTGTGTGTGTGTGTGTGTGTGTGTGTGTGTGTGTCTGTGTGTGTGTGTGTGTGTGTGTGTGTGTGTGTGTGTGTGTGTGTGTGTGTGTGTGTAGTATTGAAGTATTTGTAGCAGTTATAGTGGTTGGAGAAGGAGTGGAAATCATAGAAGTTGAAGAAGTGAAAGGAGTGGAAAAAGTAGAAGGAGTGGAAGACGTAGAAGTTGAAGGAGTGGAAGGAGTGGAAAACATAGAAGTTGAAGAAGTGGAAAGAGTGGAATAAGTACAAGTGGAAGGAGTGGAAAACGCAGAAGTTGAAGAAGTGGAAGGAGTGGAAAAAAATAAAGGAAGTGGAAAAAGTAGAAGTTGAAGGAGTGGAAAAAGTAGGAGTGGAAGGAGTGGAAGAAGTAGGAGTTGAAAAAGTAGAAGGAGTGGAAGAAGAAGAAGTGGAAAAAAGTAGAAGTGGAAAAAGTAGAAGTGGTAGAAATAGTAGCACCTATAAAACTGCTTGACAAACTATGGAAATGCCTAACCTCTGTGTGTGTGGGGGGGTGGGGGGGTATGTTTGAGTGTGCATGTGTGTTTGTGTTTATCATTCACGGATGAGGTCATCTGAATCACATGTGTGTGTGTGTGTGTGTGTGTGTGTGTGTGTGTGTGTGTGTGTGTGTGCTTGTGTTTTTCACTCACTGATGAGGTCATCTGAATCACCTGTGTGTGTGTGTGTGTGTGTGTGTGTGTGTGTGTCTGTGTGCGTGTGTGTGTGTGTGCGTGTTTGTTTTTGTCACTCACTGATGAGGTCATCTTAATCACCTGTGTGTGTGTGTGTGTGTGTGTGTGTGTGTGTGTGTGTGCATGCGTCTTTGTTTGTCACTCACTGATGAGGTCATTTGAATCACCTATGTGTGTATGTGTTTGTGTATGTGTGTGTGTGTGTGTGTGTGTGTGTGTGCGCGCGTGCGTGTTTGTTTTTGTCACTCACTGATGAGGTCATCTGAATCACCTGTGTGTGTGTGTGTGTGTGTGTGTGTGTGTGTGTGTGTGTGTGTGTGTGTGCATGCGTCTTTGTTTGTCACTCACTGATGAGGTCATTTGAATCACCTATATGTGTATGTGTTTGTGTATGTGTGTGTGTGTGTGTGTGCGCGCGTGCGTGTTTGTGTTTTGTCACTCACTGATGAGGTCATCTGAATCACCTGTGTGTGCGTGCGTGTGTGTCTGTGTGTGTGTGTGTGTGTCTGTGTGTGTGTTTGTGTGTGCATGCGTGCTTGTGTTTGTCACTCACTGATGAGGTTATCTGAATCACCTGTGTGTGTTTGTGTGTGTGTGTGTTTGTGTTTGTCACTCACTGAGGAGGTCATCTGAATCACCTGTGTGTGTTTGTGTGTGTGTGTGTTTGTGTTTGTCACTCACTGAGGAGGTCATCTGAATCACATGTGCTTGCGTGTGTCTTTGTGTCAGTCAGAACTGATGAGGTCATCTGAATCACCTGTGTCTCCAACTGTCATTAACTGTTTCCATTGTGATGGGACCAGCTGTGTAACTGCTGTGTGACAGTTGATTAAGAATGGGATTCATGGACTAAATTAGGGTCTACAAATGCCGACACTGTGCGATAACCGTAATAGCTATCAGAAAAAGGATCAAACCGTGAGCATCCAAAGACTCTGATGAACACAGTGATGTGTTTTTCATGTCTGTACCGTCAGAAATGTAGTCAGGGCAGTGAGTTAAGAAAAGTGAAACTTGTGCTGCCCTCCAGAAATATTTAACATTACGGCAGATGGCCGAGCAGAGAGACTTTCTCTGACAGTTGGTGACCTGGTGGCTCAACGGTACAATCTTTGGTTTTGGTTACCTCTTTGACAGAAGCAGGAGAAGACAGGGAACGTTTTGATGTCTTATTTGTATATGTGGAGTGAAATTTGTGGATTTTCTGGCAATTTTTCCAGAGGCCATGTCACATTTTTTTCCCAGCCTGCCCACTCTAAGTTTTGAACCTCTCACTCTGCTCATCAGAGTTCCACCCCATACACACCAATGTTAAAGTGAGGGAAGAGCTGAAATTTGATGAATTTTTGAACAGTGAAATCTGTGAAACTGTGAAAGGTATCAAAAAAGTGAAACAAGTGTAGATAGCTGAAAGTCTTGTGAACAGTTTAAAGTTTGAATGGAGTCTATAAGTGAAAGTATGCTGAAGCTATGAGCTGTAGTAGTTGAAGAAGTTGAAGTGGATTTGAAGATTCCGCCCCATCTGTTTCAATGTTAAAATAAAGGTTGAATAAAGTTGAATAATTCAAAAAGTATAAGGGTTGAATATGTGAGAAGATATAGCCTGAAAGAGGTGAAGGAGCTGAAGAGTTTAAAAGTTGAACGGTTAAAATCGGTCAAAATTTGAAGGCTGTGAAAGGCGTAACGGAAAGTGGAATAATAATAATAATAAAGTTGAATAACAATATGTTGAAATGCTCAGCATTTCAACATAATAAAAAGAATAAAGTTGAATAACAATATGTTGAAATGCTCAGCATTTCAACATAACTAGAAAGGTTGCATTTCCTGAAAGCAAATGCGTTGAAATGCTGAAGCTGAAGGCTGAAAGCTGTGAAACACAGCTGAACATGTGGAAGAGTAGTAGAAGTAGTTGAATTAGTGGAAGTAGAAGAAGTGGAAGGATTGGAAAATGTAGAAGGAGAGGAAGTTGAAGAAGTGGAAAAAGGAGAAGAAGTTCAAGGAGTGGAAAATGTAGAAGTGGAAAAAGGTGAAGGAGTGGAAAAATGTAGAAAAAGGAGAAAAGGTGAAAAAGGAGAAGTGAATAAAGTGGAAAAATTAAAAAGAAGTTGAAGTGTTAGAAGTAGTAGCACCTATAAACTGCTTGACAAGTATGGAAATGTCTTACCTGTGTGTGTGTGTGTGTGTGTGTGTGTGTGTGTGTGTGTGTGTGTGTGTGTGTGTGTGTGTGTGTGTGTGTGTGTGTGTGTGTGTGTGTGTGTGTGTGTGTGCGTGCGTGCTCGTGTTTGTCACTCACTGATGAGGTCATCTGAATCACCTGTGTGTGTGTGTGTGTGTGTGTGTGTGTGTGTGTTCTTGTTCTTCTATCCTGGTGGGGACTTTGGCCTGAATGCACACTGACCCATGGGGACTCGTGGCACCATGGGGACAAAAACTGAGGTCCCCACGGGGAGACCCCCTCCACTAGCTTCAAAACAGTATTTGAACACGCCCCATCAATTTTCTAAGTTGTCCCCAGAAGGTCAATTTTCATGACAAAATCTGTGCGACTGTGTGTCTCTGCACCTCTAGTGGTCACACAGAGTATTGCAGTCCCCATGAGGTTCAGTGTTCCGGAAGTGTGTATTGCTGTTTGTTCACTCTCTCGGGGCCTCTATTGGACAAAAGTAGTATTACTGTTTAGGACTGTATTTTAAGCTGTGTGTCTTTTTGACTGAAGAGAGACATAAATTAATCAATAAATGTTTGTAAAAACAAACAAACAAACAATGATAACCATATATTTTATATAATATATTGCTTTTAAATTCACAAATATAATGTATTTTATAGCTTTCATTACATGAGTCCCTTTTTAAACCTTTTAAATCAACTTCTCAAAGTTACCTTCAATTTATATTTGTAACTCATTTAGTTTAATTAATCAAAAATAAATAAATAATGAAATAAATAATGGAAATTAATATTTTTTTCACAAAGTTTTGATGTTTTATCACATATTTTAAGTGTCACATTATTTCAACTCATGAATCACCTGGCATTTATGTCAACTCTTTCCTTTCCTTTTATTTTTGCTAATAATAATATTAATATCAACAGTCTATATCTGATCTCTTATGCTATGTCAGTTGAGAAATATGACTTAAGGAGATCAGTAAGGTATTGAGGTGTTGTACTACACAAGTTTAACTAACTTCTCACATTACAATTAGAAAGTATTTACTGTTCACTTTGGGGAGATTGCTCACAGACACTGATGACAATGAGGCACCAGCTGACAGGGGATGCTTGAGATGAGCTCCATGTGATAGCATGGGCTGGCTTAATTCAGCAGGCTCGGCTAAGGCCTCAGCAGGCTAGGCTAAGCCTTACCTCTTGGCCTGCCTAAACTTATGCTATGCTCAATTAGAAGCAGTAATAGGAGTCAAAATAGTTCCAATAAAATTAACAGTAATAATATGAGCAACTGTAGTGGTAGAATTGTATTAACAACAGTAGGCTAACTGTAGTGATCGAAGGTGTGGAGGCTAGCTAGCTGCATGAACTAAAATGAAAGCAGGTTTAGCTAATGCTAGTGTGGAGGCTAGCTAGCTGCATGAACTAACATGAAAGCAGGTTTAGCTAATGCTACTGTGGAGGCTAGCTAGCTGCATGAAAGCAGGTTTAGCTAATGCTAGTGTGGAGGCTAGCTAGCTGCTATAACTAACATGAAAGCAGGTTGAGCTAATGCTCGTGTGGAGACTCACCAGCTGCATGAATTAAGATGAAAGCAGGTTTAGCTAATGCTAGTGTAGAGGCTAGCTAGCTGCATGAACTAAGATGAAAGCAGGTTTAGCTAATGCTAGTGTGGAGGCTAGCTAGCTGCATGAACTAAGATGAAAGCAGGTTTAGCTAATGCTAGTGTGGAGACTCATCAGCTGCTATAACTAACATGAAAGCAGGTTTAGCTAATGTTAGTGTGGAGACTCACAAGCTGCTATAACTAACATGAAAGCAGGTTTAGCTAATGCTAGTGTGGAGACTCACCAGCTGCTTTAACTAACATTAAAGCAGGTTTAGCTAATGCTAGTGTGGAGACTCACCAGCTGCTATAACTAACATTAAAGCAGGTTTAGCTAATGCTAGTGTGGAGACTCACCAGCTGCTTTAACTAACATTAAAGCAGGTTTAGCTAATGCTAGTGTGGAGACTCACCAGCTGCTTTAACTAACATTAAAGCAGGTTTAGCTAATGCTAGTGTGGAGACTCACCAGCTGCTATAACTAACATTAAAGCAGGTTTAGCTAATGCTAGTGTGGAGACTCACCAGCTGCTATAACTAACATTAAAGCAGGTTTAGCTAATGCTAGTGTGGAGACTCACCAGCTGCTATAACTAACATTAAAGCAGGTTTAGCTAATGCTAGTGTGGAGACTCACCAGCTGCTATAACTAACATTAAAGCAGGTTTAGCTAATGCTAGTGTGGAGACTCACCAGCTGCTATAACTAACATTAAAGCAAGTTTAGCTAATGCTAGTGTGGAGACTCACCAGCTGCTTTAACTAACATTAAAGCAGGTTTAGCTAATGCTAGTGTGGAGACTCACCAGCTGCTTTAACTGACATGAAAGCAGGTTTAGCTAATGCTAGTGTGGAGACTCACCAGCTGCTATAACTAACATTAAAGCAGGTTTAGCTAATGCTAGTGTGGAGACTCACCAGCTGCTTTAACTAACATTAAAGCAGGTTTAGCTAATGCTAGTGTGGAGACTCACCAGCTGCTTTAACTAACATGAAAGCAGGTTTAGCTAATGCTAGTGTGGAGACTCACCAGCTGCTATAACTAACATTAAAGCAGGTTTAGCTAATGCTAGTGTGGAGACTCACCGGCTGCTATAACTAACATGAAAGCAGGTTTAGCTAATGCTAGTATGGAGACTCACCAGCTGCTATAACTAACATTAAAGCAGGTTTAGCTAATGCTAGTGTGGAGACTCATCAGCTGCTATAACTAACATGAAAGCAGGTTGAGCTAATGCTAGTGTGGAGACTCACCAGCTGCATGAATTAAGATGAAAGCAGGTTTAGCTAATGCTAGTGTAGAGGCTAGCTAGCTGCATGAACTAAAATGAAAGCAGGTTTAGCTAATGCTAGTGTGGAGGCTAGCTAGCTGCATGAACTAAGATGAAAGCAGGTTTAGCTAATGCTAGTGTGGAGACTCATCAGCTGCTATAACTAACATGAAAGCAGGTTTAGCTAATGCTAGTGTGGAGACTCACCAGCTGCTTTAACTAACATTAAAGCAGGTTTAGCTAATGCTAGTGTGGAGACTCACCGGCTGCTATAACTAACATGAAAGCAGGTTTAGCTAATGCTAGTGTGGAGACTCACCAGCTGCTATAACTAACATTAAAGCAGGTTTAGCTAATGCTAGTGTGGAGACTCATCAGCTGCTATAACTAACATGAAAGCAGGTTTAGCTAATGCTAGTGTGGAGACTCACCAGCTGCATGAATTAAGATGAAAGCAGGTTTAGCTAATGCTAGTGTAGAGGCTAGCTAGATGCATGAACTAACATGAAAGCAGGTTTAGCTAATGCTAGTGTGGAGGCTAGCTAGCTGCATGAACTAAGATGAAAGCAGGTTTAGCTAATGCTAGTGTGGAGACTCATCAGCTGCTATAACTAACATGAAAGCAGGTTTAGCTAATGCTAGTGTGGAGACTCACCAGCTGCTTTAACTAACATGAAAGCAGGTTTAGCTAATGCTAGTGTGGAGACTCACCAGCTGCTTTAACTAACATTAAAGCAGGTTTAGCTAATGCTAGTGTGGAGACTCACCAGCTGCTTTAACTAACATTAAAGCAGGTTTAGCTAATGCTAGTGTGGAGACTCACCAGCTGCTTTAACTAACATTAAAGCAGGTTTAGCTAATGCTAGTGTGGAGACTCACCAGCTGCTTTAACTAACATGAAAGCAGGTTTAGCTAATGCTAGTGTGGAGATTCACCAGCTGCTATAACTAACATTAAAGCAGGTTTAGCTAATGCTAGTGTGGAGACTCACCACCTGCTTTAACTAACATTAAAGCAGGTTTAGCTAATGCTAGTGTGGAGACTCACCAGCTGCTTTAACTAACATTAAAGCAGGTTTAGCTAATGCTAGTGTGGAGACTCACCAGCTGCTATAACTAACATTAAAGCAGGTTTAGCTAATGCTAGTGTGGAGACTCACCAGCTGCTTTAACTAACATTAAAGCAGGTTTAGCTAATGCTAGTGTGGAGACTCACCAGCTGCTTTAACTAACATTAAAGCAGGTTTAGCTAATGCTAGTGTGGAGACTCACCGGCTGCTATAACTAACATGAAAGCAGGTTTAGCTAATGCTAGTGTGGAGACTCACCAGCTGCTATAACTAACATTAAAGCAGGTTTAGCTAATGCTAGTGTGGAGACTCACCAGCTGCTATAACTAACATGAAAGCAGGTGTAGCTAATGCTAGTGTGGAGACTCACCAGCTGCTATAACTAACATGAAAGCAGGTTTAGCTAATGCTAGTGTAGAGGCTAGCTAGCTGCATGAACTAACATGAAAGCAGGTTTAGCGAATGCTAGTGTGGAGGCTAGCTAGCTGCATGAACTAAGATGAAAGCAGGTTTAGCTAATGCTAGTGTGGAGACTCACCAGCTGCTTTAACTAACATTAAAGCAGGTTTAGCTAATGCTAGTGTGGAGACTCACCAGCTGCTATAACTGACATGAAAGCAGGTTTAGCTAATGCTAGTGTGGAGACTCACCAGCTGCTATAACTAACATTAAAGCAGGTTTAGCTAATGCTAGTGTGGAGACTCACCAGCTGCTTTAACTAACATTAAAGCAGGTTTAGCTAATGCTAGTGTGGAGACTCACCAGCTGCTTTAACTAAGATGAAAGCAGGTTTAGCTAATGCTAGTGTGGAGACTCACCGGCTGCTTTAACTAACATGAAAGCAGGTTTAGCTAATGCTAGTGTGGAGATTCACCAGCTGCTATAACTAACATGAAAGCAGGTTTAGCTAATGCTAGTGTGGAGACTCACCAGCTGCTATAACTAACATGAAAGCAGGTTTAGATAATGCTAGTGTGGAGATTCACCAGCTGCTATAACTAACATGAAAGCAGGTTTAGCTAATGCTAGTGTGGAGACTTACCGGCTGCTTTAACTAACATTAAAGCAGGTTTAGCTAATGCTAGTGTGGAGACTCACCAGCTGCTTTAACTAACATGAAAGCAGGTTTAGCTAATGCTAGTGTGGAGACTCACCAGCTGCTATAACTAACATGAAAGCAGGTGTAGCTAATGCTAGTGTGGAGACTCACCAGCTGCTATAACTAACATTAAAGCAGGTTTAGCTAATGCTAGTGTGGAGGCTAGCTAGCTGTTACGTGCCGTAGTGCTGTGGGTTGTTTTTCTGAGTGTGGTCTCCCTGCTGTGTGCTCTTCAGGTCTTTATTATTGCTAATACTGATATTAATAGCATCTCAGCTGTTCTCTGTCTGCTACTGAACTAAGCACCAAGACCAGCTTGGTAGTATTTGTATCAAAACAGTAGGCTAACTGTAGTAATCGAAGGTGTGGAGCCTAGCAAGCTGCATAACATTTGCATAAATGTAACCGGTAACCCTGTTACATAAACAATAAGATTTATAGAAAATAATGCTATATAACCTTTATTTAACCAGGAAATGCTCATTGAGATTAAAAATCTATTTTCCAAGAGAGTCCTGGCCAAGATAGGCAGCAGCACAGTTACAGAGTTACAAATAGACAATAGACATAAATACAAATAGCAGACGCGTACAACAGCTACACAACAGGTACCTCCAGAAAAACAGCATGAGTGAAATTTAAAAAAAACATCTACAGATAGATGCATCAGCCTCAAAGTCGTTTAAGGACCGCTTCAAAGCATTCAAAGATATCATGTCAGACAGTTTTAGATCCTTTTGTATGCTTTTGGCATTCCAGGTCGAGGGAGCAGCAAACCTGAAGGCCTTTTTCCCAAGTTCAGTCCTGACCCTCGGAACAGATCGTAATAAAAGATCCTGAGATCAAAGATTATGACTTCCTGAGTTCTTTTGTGCAATATATGTGAGGAGGTAAGAAGGAAGTAGTCCTCGGATGCATTTATAAATAAGAAGATGCCAATGTTTTTTCCTGCGTGACGACAAAAGCAGTTTGTAACTGTGTCAGGGCCTGATCTGGGGTGGGTGCAGAGCAATACATTACAGTGTCATCGGCATAAAAGTGGAAATTTGCATTAAAAACAGTATGATGTATCGTGTTGATATAAATAATGAATACATGAACATGAACACATTGTGACCTGTCATGGAGGTAGTTATCAAACCAGCCGACTGAATGATCAGACAATCCTATAAGGCACAGTCGTTGTTTCAGTAACTTGTGGTCAACTGTATCAAAGGCCTTAGACAGGTCAATAAAAATAATGCTTATTATCTAAAATGTCGCTAAAATCATTAAAAACTTTAAGAGATGCTGTAACTGTGCTGTGTTTTCTCCTGAAACCTGATTGAGATGCTGCTAAAATGTTGTTATTGTCTAAAAATTCCTTCAATTGATCACTGATAAAAGTTTCAAGGACTTTGGCCAGGACAGATAATTTGGAAATGGGCCTATAATTATTTAAAATAGTGGCGTCACCCCCTTTTAGAAGGGGGGAAACAAAGGCAGATTTCCAGACTAAGGGAATGACATTTGTTGCTAGGGAGAGGTTGAAAATGTGCGTCAAGGGCGGGCAATGAAGTCAGCTGCTAATTTTAAAAAGTAGGGTTTCAATTTGTCTTGACCAGCAGATTTTGTTGTGTACAACTACCTGAGGGCTTTATCTACCTGAGAAGTTAAAATGTCATCAAAGCTAAAAGGTTGATTCGGTAATGCCTGATTAACAGGATCCACAGAGGGAGTACTGCTACAGGAAGAGTGTAGGGATTCAAATAAAAAAACAGAGGAAACAAAATGTCTGTTGAAACAGTCAAGCATTTCAGTCTTCTCAGTAATTTTCTTTTCATCCTTCACAATGCATGGAGGAAGCTCAACATAATTGATTTTTCCAGATAATGATTTAATTGTACTCCAGAATTTTTTGGGATTGTTCAGATTATTTGCGATATTAGAAAGAAAGTAATAATCAGTTTTAGCTTTTCTAATTGCCACTGTACATGCATTACGCAAACGATGATGGCATTGATATAGAAATGACAATATAACCTCTGTAAAAAAAACCAACTCTAAATCTGTGCTAATTCAATGTTTTTATTTACATTTTTATTTATTTATGTTGATCCCTTGAATATTTTGAATTTTGTATTTTTTTGTTTTATATTTTAATTCACATCTGTATTTATTCATATAGTAATTTATTGTAATATATCAATATAATATTAAATTACTTTTCTCAATTAAAAAATGACTTTTAGCAGCACTGTCCTTCCCCCCAGCCTCAGTCAACTGACAGATTACACAAAACCTAACTTTTGAAGTCCCCACCTGGACCATGCCCCTCCCCCACCTGGACCTGCTGTATCTGAAATCCAGCGCTCCCTTTTTTGATTCCCACTCAGCCTGTGTCATCATTTAAGGGCAAAATAATATCTAATCTATTCATCAAAAGGGCTTGTAAATAGAATATATGTTTCTTTATTTGTGAATATCAAATTTAACATCCATTTGTAAAGATTCCCGGCCCGTCGGTGTGTCGTTGTGGTGTGTGCGGAGTTCTCCCGGTCGGTGCGTTGTCGTAAATCCAGCGCTCTCTCTATCTCACGAGCATGAGCTCTGGTCACAGGTCACAGCCATGAGTTCCGGTCACAGGTCACAGCCATGAGCTCCATTGGCCATCTCACATCACTACTGCGTCGCATGCGGACCCGTCAACTACGTTGGAGGATATGGTAAGTCATTGTTATAAGTTCTTGTTAATAATTCAATTCAGTACTTTTTTAGCTGTTAACTTCGTACTGTTAGTACTGCAGCATGAAAAGAGCAGCTCATGTTTTGTTGCAACGTCATTAGCTAGTGTTGGTTTACACATGGCAGCTAGCAAGCCTGCATGTTCCAATGTCAAGTCATTAAACCAAGTCTGAAGCCATGCTAATATTACTCCAAATCACAATTAACTAATGTTACCATGTGCACATAACTTAAGGGTGGTTTGCATAGCTTTGGCACCGGTTTAAAACCGCCACTTGAACCGCCACTGCGGCCATGGTGCCCCGCTCCACCCTCCCCCGCCGCCCGCTTCCCCGCCGCCCTGCACCCCGCTCCCCCCTCCCTGCACCCCGCTCCCCCCTCCCTGCACCCCGCTCCCTGCCTTTTTTAAATTTCTTCCCGTAGAGATGTGCCGATTGCAGTTATATTCGCCGGCACCGTGGTTACTAAACAGCCTACTTCAGTGTAAAAGGTTATGTCACCATATCATCACGCTTATTAATGATATTCAGTCTATTAAAACCGTGCAGCGATCCCCGAAGCACAGTGCGCACCCATTAAGAGAGACGTGTGCCTTTACACACCAGGAACAGCAGCGTGAGTCACTAAAAAATATGTAAACGACATAACGTTACACTGTATATGTCTGTCTCACACATATACTTATAGTTGTTAGTATAAGTCACCATATATACTGTATAACTCATCAGACTGCATCCATTTTTTAAGTCTTAATCAATAACACCCTAACCCTTTTCTTATGATATGAATTATGTTACAAATAAATCATTATTTTGATAAAGATTGTTTTTATTTTTGTTAGAAGTGTTACTGTTAAGACATAATACTTTAAGAAATGGATCTGTCTATTTAAGTCGATTCAATGACAGTGTCATGAGTTCAAATGTCAGTTTTTCCTTGTGTTTCATGTGTTGGTTCCTCCCTGTGTTTATTCTGCATTGGTTATTCTTTGTGTCCCTTGAGTGTTTAGTGATCCATGTCTCTTTTTGGACTTTCTGGTGTTTCTTAGTCTTGTCTTGTGTACTCTGTTTTGTAGTTCTGAATCCCCTTTGTTTCCAGGTCAGTTACTTTCTGCCCTTGTGTGTTTCCCTCCTTTTGATTACCCTGATTTGTGTCACCTGTGTCCTGTGCTGCATACCTGTGTTAATTACTCTGTGTATTTAGTTCCTCTGTTTCCTCTGTCCCTTGTTGGATCATTGTTTGTCTTTCTGGAGTTCAGTTTGTATGTCCTTCTTGGGTTCTTTGTGTTCCCTGTGTTATTTTGGACTTTTTGGATTTCAGTTTTGTAGATATTTCAGTAGTTGGCTTCATAGTTGTCATATCCTTGTCATGTCAGTCAGTGTTGGTAGTTAGTGGTAGGTTGTAGTCAGCTGTGAATTCACTATGAAGCAGAGTTCTGTTACTGTGATAGTGACAGTTTTTAGACTGCAGTGAATACAGGTGCCATAATAGTGTCTTTTCTCTGCTCTGTCCTTTCTGTGTTTTTAAGTTTGCCTATGTAATAAAGCATAAATACCACCACCAACAAAAAAATATTTGGCTGCACAATGAAGAATGTTTTTAAACTTAGATTTCTTTGCTTTGCAGGCTCCAAGTCGTCACATGCGTCGCCTCCAGAAACTTAAAGCACATCATGATGTGTGTGAGAAACACTACGAGAAGACGAACACAAAGGAGATAAAGGAGCAGAGGGAGAGCACCTTGGTTTTACATGGTGGTCTGGATACAACGGTTAGTTGAACTACACCTTTTTCTAATGTACCTTAGAGTGACAGGAGACACAACTGTTTCTATGTGCCTCTGCCTGCGCCTAATCAGTCACCAAGTTCATCAGTAGGAAATATGGCTTCAGTTGCAGAAAAAAAATTCTGCACAATTTTGTCAGAGTCCCCTTTGTGGTATCTTTCAGCATTGTAAAGTCCCAAAACACTTGATCACACCGAAGGAGAGGGGGTTGTGATGCCTGGAGATGCAGGGCACTTCCTTTCAGCAGTTTGTTAAGCCTTAGTTATGGGATGCAGCACAGGGCATGGATGGCCAGGGGGCTCAGTATAGTGTGTGCATACACGCACTACATGGTGAGCCACAGAGGCCCCTGAGAAAAGGTTTTAATAGGCTGACTGATGGTTTGTAGGACCCTGAAATCTGCTTCTCTTTTTGCAGTTAAGTGGGAATTTAAGGCAACTTGCATGAAAGCGTTATTTATCCTTTAATTCTGAGTGGACTTCAGAGATTTTCACTGTTAAAAATGATTTTTTTCTTATTATTTTTCAGAGAGTATACGAGTGCTCCAGTGACAGTGACAGCACCATTATCCTTGACCACACTACAGCTAAAATTGACGTCGACACAAGTGTACCAGAGCTCAGAAGAAACTGACAGTGTAGTTGTAAGTTTATTTGCTTCAACTTCACATGCTAATATAATAAGTGCAGTCTCTTAACAGTGACCGAGTGGTGGCAGACTTGGTGTGCTGAATGTGCATCTGCAGGTCCATAATGGTGTATGAAATGTAAAAACTAGATTTGACAAAATACTTAATGTAACGCTTAGTTTTTTTTGTATGTTTTTCTTTTTGGCTAAACAAACAGATGATTGGATACACAACAGATGACTCTCTATCCATTTCTGAGTTCAGTGGAGACGAGTATGTTCCTGAAACCTCTGAAGACACAGGAAGCGACACTTCAGCAGAAGATGACAGGACAGCAGAAGATGTCAAACAGCACAAGGATAAGAAGAGAAAGGTACAGAAGACAGCTTTACCTCACTTTCAGGAAGGAGAAGTCCAACCACACAAGAGACAACACAAGGCACCTTCTAGATCCGTCGCTGCAAATGTCATTGTAGAATCATCTTCAACTGATGATTCTGATGTGAAGGTCATGACGCTAAAGACGAACAAAAATGGCGGCAGACTGTACAATAAAAGGTTTCACTGTTTGTTTTGCTCTAAGCCTTTCAGCAAAATGGCACGCCATTTAGAAGCAAAACACCAAGATAAACCACAAGTGGCAAGAGCAGTTGCTTTTTCCAAAGGGGTCTAAAGAGCGAAGATTACAGTTGACTTTATTGAGAAATAAAGGAAACCGTGCCCATAATAATCAGGTCCTTAAAGAAGGAAAAGGAATGGTGATACCCTGTCAACAATCTAGTAATCCTGGTAAACCCAGTGATTACCTGCACTGTATTAACTGTGAGGCTTACCTCAAAAGGAAACTACTGTGGAAGCACATGAAGAGATGCCACCTGACTAAGAAAATCGAAGGTTTGAAGCCAGGAAAAAACAGAGTCCAAGCCCTTTGTGCATATGCTCAACCAGTCCAGACAATATTAATGCACGGTTCTGGAAAATGGTGCTAGACATGCGCGAAGATGAGATTACAAACGTTGTTCGCAAAGAGAAAAGCATACTGAAGTTTGGGGAACAACTCTTCAATAAGCATGGACATGATGTCACAAAACATGAATACATCAGACAAAAGATGCGCGAGACAGGGCGACTAGTTCTCCAAGGCAAAAAGACGGCACGTTAAAGACAATGACAGATTTTCTTCGTGCCGGCTAATTTCCCTCTTGTGATAGAGGCAGTTAAGAATGTGGCTGGCCTGAATGAGGAGACAAACACATATAAACACCATCTTTAGCATTAAAGTTGGGTCACAACATCAAAAAAATAGCCAAGATTTTAGAATGTGAAGCAATGATTTCTGGTGATGAGAATGCCATTCACAATGTGCAGGTGTTTAGACAAATCAGTGACACAAGATGGAATGAATGTGTTTCTTCACAGGCCCTCAGGAACCTCAGTGAGGCAAAATGGAACGCTCCACAACTACTTCCTTTTGCTGAAGATGTTAAAAAAATGCACGAGCATCTCAACGTACAAAGGAAGGACTGCCAAACAAAACTCCAACAAGAACCAAACAAGAAGCACTGGGCAGAACTTGCGAAAATGACACTTTGTGAGGTGATACTTTTTAATCGTAGAAGAGAAGGAGAAGTATCAAAGATGCCCCTTAATGGTTTCCTGTTAAGAGATACCTCCACTACTCATCCAGATGTTGAGCTTGCTTTGTCAGACTTTGAGAAAAAGCTTTGTAAGCACTTCCAGCGTATTGAGATAAAGGGAAAACGCGGACGAAAGGTCCCCATCCTTCTCACTCCTGATATGATGACGTCCATGAACTTGCTTGTCAAGACTCGCCAGAACTGTGATGTGCCTGATGAGAATCCCTTCCTGTTTGCGAGACCACAGGCACTCAGTCACTTCAGAGGATCAGATGTCATCCGTCACATTGCTCAAAGCTGTGGAGCAAGCCACCCAGAAGCATTGTCCTCTACCAAACTCAGAAAGCACATGGCTACTATGTCCAAGGTCCTCAACCTCAAAGACAATGAAATGGATGACCTTGCGGACTTCCTTGGGCATGACATCAGAGTACACCGCCAGTATTACAGGCTGCCTGAAGGCACATTACAGCTTGCCAAAGTGAGTAAAGTCCTCATGGCCATGGAGCAAGGACGACTGGCTGAATTTAAAGGAAGGAATCTGGATGAAATCAACATTGATCCACAAGGTTAGGCCTATATAAATAGTTACATACATTCATTTACACACAGGCGTTTACCACTCCATCATTTTTAGAAATGTCATCCTTTTAAAAAATTTTACTAGTAGATTAAATTCTCCAATGCAGTATTTTGACCAGCAGATAGCACATGATGGTAGGGAGCTTCCATTGGTGGATAATTGCTGGAACATTCTACCCTCTAGCATTTAAAGCTGGGGTTGGTAGTCTCTGAAAACTAGCATGAATTTGAATGTAGCATTTCCTCAGGACTCCGTCTAACCCCTCCCCTCCTCCCTCAGAGCTCCTCCAAAACGACTCCTAAATCTAAATCTGAACACCAACCCCAGCTTTAATAGAGAAAGATGTAGGACCTTTCCCTCTGCCCTTTTTGTGCAATGTTGCCTTCCTAAAAGGGTTAATCTGCTGTCTAATAGTTTCATCCATATGGTTGATGTTTCCCAGAGACAATGGCTGTGGACAGCGATGCATCAGTTTCGGAGGAGGATGACATGACTGTGAAGGATGCTGCGTCTTCTACTTCATCTTCACCTTCAACTTCATTATCAGGTATGTAGGCAACTATTGAGAGGGATCATGGTAAAACTAGAAAAGGCTAAGTATTCAGAAGAAAAAAATGTGTGCATTTATTTAAATTTGGGAGCGCCAGTTGCTTGTATTAGCTGGTATTATACTCATTTTCAGCTTCTCTCCTTCTCTCCCTCATTTTCAGCTTCTCTCCTTCTCTCTCATTTTCAGCTTCATCTCCCTCATTTTCAGCTTCTCTCCTTCTCTCTCATTTTCAGCTTCATCTCCCTCATTTTCAGCTTCTCTCCTTCTCTCTCATTTTCAGCTTCATCTCCCTCATTTTCAGCTTCATCTCTCTCATTTTCAGCTTCATCTCCCTCATTTTCAGCTTCTCTCCTTCTCTCTCATTTTCAGCTTCATCTCCCTCATTTTCAGCTTCATCTCCCTCATTTTCAGCTTCTCTCTCTCATTTTCAGCTTCTCTCTCTCATTTTCAGCTTCTCTCCCTCATTTTCAGCTTCTCTCCTTCTCTCTCATTTTCAGCTTCATCTCCCTCATTTTCAGCTTCCTCTCTCATTTTCAGCTTCTCTCTCTCATTTCAGCTTCTCTCTCTCATTTCAGCTTCATCTCTCTCGTTTCAGCTTCTCTCCCTCATTTTCAGCTTCTCTCCCTCATTTTCAGCTTCTCTTCCCTCATTTTCAGCTTCTCTCTCTCATTTTCAGCTTCTCTCTCTCATTTTCAGCTTCTCTCCCTCATTGTCAGCTTCTCTCCCTCATTTTTCAGCTTCTCTCTCATTTTCAGCTTCTCTCCTCATTTTCAGCTTCTCCCTCATTTTCAGCTTCTCCTCTCATTTTCAGCTTCTCTCTCATTTTCAGCTTCTCTCTCATTTTCAGCTTCTCTCTCATTTTCAGCTCTCCCTCATTTTCAGCTTCTCTCCTCATTTTCAGCTTCATTCCTCTCATTTTCGCTTCTCTCCTCATTTTCAGTCTCTCTCTCATTTTCAGCTTCATCTCCTCTCATTTTCAGCTTCCTCTCATTTTCAGCTTCTCTCCCTCATTTTCAGCTTCTCTCCTCATTTTCAGCTTCTCTCCTCATTTCGCTTTCTCTCATTTTCAGCTTCTCTCTCATTTTCAGCTTCATCTCCCTCTTTCAGCTTCATCTCCTCATTTCAGCTTCTTCCCTTTCAGCTTCATCTCTCATTTCAGCTTCTCTCTCATTTTCAGCTTCTCTCCTCATTTTCAGCTTTCTCTCTCATTTTCAGCTTCTCTCTCTCATTTTCAGCTTCATCTCTCGTTTTCAGCTTCTCTCCTCATTTTCAGCTTCTCTCCCTCATTTCAGCTTCTCCCTCTTTTCAGTTCTCTCATTTTCAGCTTATCTCCTCATTTTCAGCTTCTCTCTCTCAGCTTCTCTCTTTTCAGCTTATCTCCTCATTTTCAGCTTCTCTCTCATTTTCAGCTTCTCTCTCATTTTCAGCTTCATCTCTCTTTTCAGCTTCTCTTCCTTTTCAGCTCTCCTCATTTTCAGCTTCTCTCCTCATTTTCAGCTTCTCTCTCATTTTCAGTTCTCTCTCTCATTTTCAGCTTCTCTCCTCATTTTCAGCTTCTCTCTCATTTTCAGCTTCTCTCCTCTCATTTTCAGCTTCTCTCTCTCATTTTCAGCTTCTCTCTCTCATTTTCAGCTTCTCTCTCTCATTTTCAGCTTCTCTCTCTCATTTTCAGCTTCTCTCTCTCATTTTCAGCTTCTCTCCCTCATTTTCAGCTTCTCTCCTCTTTTCAGCTTCTCTCTCTCATTTTCAGCTTCTCTCCTCATTTTCAGCTTCTCTCCTCATTTTCAGCTTCTCTCCCTCATTTTCACTTCTCTCCTCATTTTCAGCTTCTCTCCCTCATTTTCAGCTTCATCTCCCTCATTTTCAGCTTCCTCTCTCATTTTCAGCTTCTCTCTCATTTTCAGCTTCATCTCCCTCATTTTCAGCTTTCTCTCATTTTCAGCTTCTCTCTCTCATTTTCAGCTTCATCTCCCTCATTTTCAGCTTCTCTCCCTCATTTTCAGCTTCTCTCTCTCATTTTCAGCTTCATCTCCCTCATTTTCAGCTTCTCTCCCTCATTTTCAGCTTCTCTCATCATTTCAGCTTCATCTCCTCATTTTCAGCTTCATCTCCCTCATTTTCAGCTTCTCTCTCATTTTCAGCTTCTCTCTCTCCTCATTTCAGCTTCTCTCTCTCATTTTCAGCTTCTCTCCCTCATTTTCACTTCTCTCCCATTTTCAGCTTCATCCTCTCATTTCAGCTTCTCTCCCTCATTTTCAGCTTCTCTCTCCTTTTTCAGCTTCTCTCCTCATTTTCAGCTTCTCTCTCTCATTTTCAGCTTCTCTCCTCTCTCCCTCTTCAGCTTCTCTCTCTCATTTTCAGCTTCTCTCCCCTCATTTTCAGCTTCTCTCCATTTTCAGCTTCTCTTCCTCATTTCTCAGCTTCTCTCTCTCATTTTCAGCTTCTCTCTCTCATTTTCAGCTTCTCCTCATTTTCAGCTTCTCTCTCTCATTTCATCTCTTCATCTCTCTCATTTCATCTTCTTCCCTCATTTTCAGCTTCTCTCCTCATTTTCAGCTTCTCTTTCATCTCCCTCTTTTCAGCTTCTCTCTCTCTTTTCAGCTTCTCGCTCCCTCATTTTCAGCTTCTCTCTCTCATTTTCAGCTTCTCTCCTCATTTTCAGCTTCTCTCTCTCATTTTCAGCTTCTCTCTCTCATTTTCAGCTTCTCTCTCTCATTTTCAGCTTCTCTCCCCCCTCATTTTCAGCTTCTCTCTCTCATTTTCAGCTTCTCTCCTCTCATTTTCAGCTTCTCTCTCCTCATTTTCAGCTTCTCTCCCCATTTTCAGCTTCTCTCTCTCATTTTCAGCTTCTCTCCCTCATTTTCAGCTTCTCTCCTCATTTTCAGCTTCTCTCTCTCCTCATTTTCTCAGCTTCTCTCTCTCATTTTCAGCTTCTCTCCCTCATTTTCAGCTTCTCTCCTCTCATTTCAGCTTCTCTCCTCTCATTTTCAGCTTCTCTCTCCTCATTTTCAGCTTCTCTCCCATCTTTTCAGCTTCTCTCTCTCATTTTCAGCTTCTCTCTCTCATTTTCAGCTTCCTCCCTCATTTTCAGCTTCTCTCTCATTTTCAGCTTCTCTCCCTCATTTTCAGCTTCATCTCCCTCATTTTCAGCTTCTCTCTCTTTTTCAGCTTCTCTCCTCATTTCAGCTTCATCTCCCTCATTTTCAGCTCTCTCTCATTTTCAGCTTCTCTCTCTCTTTCAGCTTCTCTCTCTCATTTTCAGCTTCTCTCCCTCATTTTCAGCTTCTCTCCCTCATTTTCAGCTTCTCTCCCATTTTCAGCTCTCTCTCCCTCATTTTTCGCTTCTCTCTCTCATTTTCAGCTTCTCTCCCTCATTTTCAGCTAATCTCTCATTTTCAGCTTCTCTCTCTCATTTTCAGCGTTCTCTCCCTCTCTCCCTCATTTCAGCTTCTCTCTCTCATTTTCAGCTTCTCTCTCTCATTTTCAGCTTCTCTCTCTCATTTTCAGCTTCTCTCTCTCTTTTCAGCTTCATCTCCCTCATTTTCAGCTCTCCTCCCCTCATTTTCAGCTTCTCTCCCTCATTTTCCTTCTCTCTCTCATTTCAGCTTCCTCTCTATTTTCAGCTTCTCTCCCCCTCATTTTCAGCTTCTCTCCCTCATTTCAGCTTCTCTCCCTCATTTCAGCTTCATCTCCTCCCTCATTTTCAGCTCATCTCCCTCATTTTCAGCTCATCTCCCTCATTTCAGCTTCTCTCCCTCATTTTCAGCTTCTCTCCCTCATTTCAGTTCTCTCCTCTCTCATTTTCAGCTTCTCTCTCTCATTTCAGCTTCATCCTCCCTCATTTTCAGCTTCTCTCCCTCATTTTCAGCTTCTCTCTCTCATTTTCAGCTTCATCTCCCTCATTTTCAGCTTCATCTCCCTCATTTTCAGCTTCTCTCTCATTTTCAGCTTCTCTCTCTCATTTTCAGCTTCATCTCCCTCATTTTCAGCTTCTCTCTCATTTTCAGCTTCTCTCTCTCATTTTCAGCTTCATCTCTCATTTTCAGCTTCTCTCTCTCATTTCAGCTTCTCTCTCATTTTCAGCTTCTCTCTCTCATTTTCAGCTTCTCTCCCTCATTTTCAGCTCTCTCTCATTTCAGCTTCTCTCCCTCATTTTCAGCTATCTCTCATTTTCAGCTTCTCTCCATCATTTTCCTCATTCTCTCTCTCTCTCTCATTTTCAGCTTCTCTCTCTCATTTTCAGCTTCTCTCTCTCATTTTCAGCTTCTCTCTCTCATTTTCAGCTTCATCTCCCTCATTTTCAGCTTTCTCCCTCATTTTTCAGATTCATCTCCCTCATTTTCAGCTTCATCTCCATCATTTTCAGTTCATCTCCCCATTTTCAGATTCTCTCCCTCATTTTCAGCTTCATCTCCCTCATTTTCAGTTCTCTCTCATTTTCAGCTATCTCCCTCATTTTCAGCTTCATCTCCCTCATTTTCAGCTTCTCTCCCCATTTCAGCTTCTCTCCCTCATTTTCAGCTTCATCTCCATCATTTTCAGCTTCTCTCTCATTTTCAGCTTCTCTCCCTCATTTTCAGCTTCTCTCCCTCATTTTCAGCTTCTCTCTCATTTTCAGCTTCTCTCTCTCATTTTCAGCTTCATCTCCCTCATTTTCAGCTTCTCTCTCATTTTCAGCTTCTCTCTCATTTTCAGCTTCATCTCCCTCATTTTCAGCTTCTCTCTCATTTTCAGCTTCTCTCCCTCATTTTCAGCTTCTCTCTCTCATTTTCAGCTTCATCTCCCTCATTTTCAGCTTCTCTCTCATTTTCAGCTTCTCTCTCTCATTTTCAGCTTCATCTCCCTCATTTTCAGCTTCATCTCCCTCATTTTCAGCTTCTCTCATTTTCAGCTTCTCTCTCTCATTTTCAGCTTCTCTCCCTCATTTTCAGCTTCTCTCCCTCATTTTCAGCTTCTCTCCCTCATTTTCAGCTTCTCTCCCTCATTTTCAGCTTCTCTCACTCATTTTCAGCCTCTCTCCATTTCCAGCTGAAGAGAAAAATATTTTTGTTCTTTATGAAACTGCGGTGGGACAAACTAGACTATGGCGGGCCACCTCAGAATAGGTAATTTCTAGGAAACACTCACACCTCAGCATCAACGAATCAACCATAAGTATGTTATCTAAAAAGTGAATTACTGCTTTATCCACTATTACACATCATTAACCTCTTCATCCCTAGTCCTCTAACTTAGGCCCATGCTGGAAAATGACATGCCCAAAGTGAATAGAGTTTATCTCTGAAACTACAAGGTCTATATGAACAATCTTGGTATCATTATAACTCTTTACATATTTCTGTAGCATCAGTATAGATGTCACTGAGTCACAGTAAATAAAGATGGAGTAGAGCATAATTGAAAGATTTTATTTCTGTCTAATAAAACTTTACACTTTCAGACCGAATATCTCCTTTGAAATGATGCAGCTGCCCATACAGAGCTATAGGAATCGATGAGTAAAACATGGCCCTGGTGTATCATCTTCGTCATAACGATCCTCATCTTCATTACTGAAACAAGAAAGGAGAAAAAAGTCTGTTAAAACATAAATGTATTCATTCACTGGCCTATAGTTGTGACATTGTTCCTGAAAACATACAGTAAACAGCATATTAGCTCTAATAGTCACCAGAAATAGTAAAATATTCTTAGAACATACTATATAATGTCACTAAATGACCTGGTGAGGACCATAAAAGTAGCCATAAACGTTTGTAGTTATAAAATAAAGCTCTCAGGGCAGTAATGTATCATGTACCAACAGTTGCACATAAAGATGCAGCATTTACACTGTAGTGAAGGCCAGTAGACGCCATTTTGGCTCTATGCCGCTGGTGTAAGTAAATAAGCAGATGGTTTAGAGAAATAAAACGCATTAACACTATTCTAACATTTCACAACAAGTCAATAAGTAATCAAACACAATATAAAGATGACATACTATTCCAATCTGCTGAATCATTATCTCAGTCAAGTTCAGGTTGAATCTTCTGGTCTTACGATAAGTCTTCAGGAAGTCCTAATTAGTAATTCCAGTGTTTCAGGGCGTAGTGAAAGGTCGTTGTCTTCGTCTTAGGTCTGTTGTATTTTCAAAGAACCCGTTGTTTTCCATCGTAATCCGCTGTTTGCTTGCGTCATGTAAATCAGCTGTCAGCGGGTACGTGCATTTACTGCTGGAGGCTCTGAGTGCCAGCTCTCCCCCCTCCCTCTTTCGGCAGAGCGGCAGTTATATTATGAATACGCGGTCTTATATAAAGTAAACTTATATTTAATTTAATTTAAATATAAATGATCTAAGCTCCACATTACCTTGACTTTGTGTATGGAGCCTCTATGCTAACCGGAGATCTACTGTATGTCCCGTCTGACCACTATTAGAGCCCAGTTCCACAGATAACCATAGTTTTAATATGTCCTGTCGGGGTCAATTAATCAGTTTAAATGATGAATCGGTCGACCTCTCATGCAATATGATAAGTTTGTTCTGCTCTGCTAGTAGAGAGTATTAAAGCCTTTGTGTTTACAGAAAAATCGGGAGTGAAAAGAAAGTCCACCACTGAAGTTGGACGAATCCATGATCCACGTGAAGTCAAAGGTAATCATATTCCTCATAACTGGAAGAAAATGGAAGCATTTTCGAAGTTTTCTAGTGTCTCTTGTAAAATGTCAGGGGTTGAATTAACAAAAACTAATTGATAAAATGGAGGTGATGAAAATGTGAATTGAAAAATGGAGGAAAATGTAATGAAAATAGTGATAAATTATTAATTGATAAATAAAATGACTACAGTTACAGTAAACCCACAAGGCAGAAGTGGACGGAGGAAGAGATCCAGGCTGTGGAAAAACCCTGATGGACTGCATCAGCTCCGGGACAGTCCCTGGGAAAGCCCGGTGTCTCCAGTGCATTGACACTTCACAAACAGCCCTCAAAAGGAGGAGTTGGGAGGGAGTAAAGTTTTATGTCAAAAACCGTATAGATGCTGCAAAGCGAGAGTCTATGAAGAAAAGGTAGGCTCTGTTTGTTAAATGTTTTATACTGTTGATCAGCTAACGAGCTGCATGTTTTAAGGTTTCTACAGGAAGTTAGCTCTCCAGGAGCAGGGTTGGACACCCCTACTGTCTGTGAATGTGTCTATAGTTGTGTTACACTACTGTTTGTATTTAAATGAGTTAGTGCAAATAAACATTCTGTTGTTAAATGTTTTATACTGTAGATCAGCTAACGAGCTGCATGTTTTAAGGTTTCTACAGGAAGGTAGTTCTTCAGGAATAGGGTTGGACACCCCTACTGTCTGTGAATGTGTCTATAGTTGTTGTTACACTACTGTTTGTATTTAAATGAGTTAGTGCAAATAAACATTTCTGTTTGTTAAATGTTTTATACCGTAGATCAGCGAACGAGCTGCATGTTTTAAGGTTTCTACAGGAAGTTAGCTCTCCAGGAGCAGGGTTGGACACCCCTACTGTCTGTGAATGTGTCTATAACAGTTGTTTCACTACTGTTTGTATTTAAATGTGTTATAGTGCAAATAAACATTTCTGTTTGTTAAATGTTTTATACCGTAGATCAGCTAACTAGCTGCATGTTTTATGGTTTCTACAGGAAGTTAGCTCTCCAGGAGCAGGGTTGGACACCCCTACTGTCTGTGAATGTGTCTATAACATTTTTTACACTACTGTTTGTATTTAAGTGTACTGTAGTGCAATAAACTCTTACAGTGATCAGTCTGGCTCTCCTGTATCCTGTCCGCCACAGCAGGTGAAATCCTTCCAATGTGGCGTTCATGTCTGGTGTTAGCTCTGTTAGCATGATGCTACTCTGCCAGTATTCCCTCTGGTGCTGGGTTAGCTGGTCCACCTTATCGTAGATAGAATCTTACACTCCCCATAACGGTGGGTGGAAGGACAGGTCCATGTCGTCTTTTCTTAGCTTGCACCTCAGTACCAGCACGTCGTCCTTGCCTCCTCCTCAGCTTGCAGGGAACATTGGGCCTAGCATCGTTCGCATCATGTAGCCATGCTACAGGCTGCTAACAGCTGATCTCGTATGTAAACAATGCGACCATGGTTAGGATCTCCGGACACACA